>NC_072778.1:1065184-1245184 GCF_022539595.1 Amphiprion ocellaris | reverse complement strand
ATCTGCTGCGGTTCACAGAGTTATAAACACCAGAACACACCATCCATCTGTCCAACACACACTGAAACACACTCTGTTTGGTGTTTTCTATGTCATTCTGAGTTTCTTGGTCCATCTATAAAATGTCTCCCAGCAGTTTCTCTCCTGTAGAAAACATCACATATTAAATATCAGCTTCACGGCAGTCAACTGTTGGATTTGAATTTTCTCTGTGGATGAAGAAAAGTTTCATCAAAACAACAGTTTCCATTAAAAATAGAACTGAGCTCCAGTTCAGTTGTATAGAAATGTTGTTTTTTTGGAGGCAGAACTGGAAACTGATTTAAAAATAGTCCATCCATCATCTATCATCTCAACTCTTAACCCTCATGTTGTCCTCATTTACGGGCACCAAAAAATATTGTTTCCTTGTCTGAAAAAAATCCAAAAATTCAGCAAAAAAATTCCCGAAATTACTGAAAATTTGCAAAACCTTCAGGAAGAAAATTCCAATGATTCTTTAAAAGTTTCCATTAGAAGTTTTATGTGGAAAAAAAAAACTAATTTGGCAAGAAAGTGAGTAAAAATCTTTATCTTTAGATTTTTACTCATTTTTGGAAAATATTTACAAGAATTTTCTTGCCAAATTTGGGGCATTTTTTTGCTGAACTTTTGGATTTTTTTCAGACAAGGAAACAATATTTTTTGGTGCCCGTAAATGAAGACAACAGGAAGGTTAAAGCTTCAGACTCCGTCACTCACCGCTTGCATCCTCTTCTTCTTCACCTCCATCTGCTCTGACCTCCAGCAGCTTCTCATCTCTCTGCTGCTCAGAGGAACTCCAACAGCCTGAATCTGTTCGTTCTCCAGAAGAAGGTTGGACTCTCTTCTTCATGCATTTAAACGTGAGCTTCTGTAATCAGAGGAACATCTCATGAAGCAGCCGTTTGCTCCGATCTAAAGTAGTTTTCTTAAAACAAGTGTGGAAATAAAGCTGCCTGCTGGGAGAGATAATTTCACTTGTTTTCGATGCAAATGGACTCTTTCAGATGATAATGTGTCATTATCTCATTTCACTCTTATTTCACTTGTTTCCAGCTTTAATATTTTGACATTTAATTCCTGCAAAGCCCTAAAACTCATGAAGCTGCATCAGAAAGAGGAGAGTAATTATCTCACTGCGCCGCCAGTTTCCTCTTTCTAATCTTTTCATCTTTGATTTTCCCTGCAGGTTTTCCTCCAAGTATCCTCAGAATTAGGAAAAATATCCTCACATTGTCTGAAATGATCACATTTGGATTCTGCAGCAGCATTTTACTGAAAACATGGCATCATTTTATAAAACGTGTCTTCTCTGGGATGAATGAATGAAAAATGTGGCAGTTTTCTGGTCTACAATGAAACTTATTGATGGATTAGGATCCACAGCAGCCACAAGGTCGGACGTCTTTAATAAACTCCTAGAAGTGAATGAATGGCTGCAGGAAGCAGAGGGAAACAAAACCAGACAGGTGGAATCCAACTAAAGCAAAGCCAGAAGCAGAGACACCTGAGACAAACAGGTAAACTGAAACTAACAAGAAGCTGGACTAAAAATAAACTGAGCTGGAACTAACAAGGAGGAAGCAGAAACACCGAGCACATGCGAATCTTCAGAATAAAGGCGGAAGTCAGACAGAAAGACTATTAACCCCTTGACACCTGTTGTCACAAATTTGCATCATACCACTTTCATCCATTCCCCCAATGTTGGCTCATATTCACTACGTAACTCAGAACCTTTAGCAAGCACTGGTTTCTGGTAGGGCCGGACAGAATGGGACCTAATTATTATATATCGATGATTATTATTATTATATATCTGTCCTATGTGTAATTGATAAATTAATAATCTCCACTTATTTTAGCATCAGCTGGAAAGCAAAAACATGCAAAAGTTCTTGTAAAATTTAATTGTAAATAAATTCAGGCGTCAGGGGTTAACCTGGAAACAAAAAACACAGCTGTAGGGTTAAGGTTAGTAGGGTTAGTAGGGTTGGGGTTAGTAGGGTTAGGAGAGTTACTAGGGTTGGGGTTAGTAGGGTTCGGGTTAGTAGGGTTAGGAGAGTTAGTAGGGTTAGTAGGGTTGGGTTTAGTAGGGTTAGGAGAGTTACTAGGGTTGGGGTTAGTAGGGTTAGGGTTAGTAGGGTTAGTAGGATTGGGTTTAGTAGGGTTAGTAGGGTTGGGGTTAGTAGGGTTAGTGGGGTTAGTAGAGTTAGTAGGGTTAGTAGGGTTGGGGTTAGTAGGGTTAGGGTTAGTAGGGTTAGTAGGGTTAATAGGGTTGGGGTTAGTAGGGTTAATAGGACTGGGGTTAGTAGAGTTAGTAGGGTTAGTAGGGTTGGAGTTAGTAGGGTTATGGGTTATGGTGCTCTTCAATATTCGCCTGACTGTGTAGTCTCAATCAGAACCAAAATCAATAAAGTTTCATCTCAATCTGTCATCATTTATTGGTTGGACATATTATGGATCATTGAGTAAAGTAATAAACATTGTGGGGTAGAAAGTCCAGTATTTTCCTCTGAGTCTGATCATTTGAAGGATCAGGTAGCAGAAAGAGGAAGTCCTCCAGTGAAAGTACTTAGTTACTCTCCACCATGAGAAGCTCAGCTGATGGTGTGATGGTTCCTCAGGTCTTTACTCAGTGTTGGTCTCTTCTTCTAATGATGGATCCCTGAACATGTTTCCATCCTTGGTTCTGCTCAGAGTGAAGCAGGAAGTTTGGATGTCTGAGGACCAACATCTTGAAACAACCGGATGTTAGCATGGAGGCTAGCTCTGTAGCTGATCTTAAATGAATCTTTCCTGTTCTTTGTGACTCCAACACACTGATCAGTTTTTATTGGACTGGAGTCTGGATCCAGAACGCTGGTATCTCAGCGTGTTGAAGGAATTTCACGTCTTATTTGGACTAATCCAACCTGTATGAGCAGCGGCCCAGTAATCCCAGCAGCACCAGCAGCCTTCGCCAGCCCATAATGATCCAGCAGCACGGCTAAACCCGGCCGTGACATGGGATTCTCAGGCTGAGAGCTGCTCTTTGTGATCACAGAGGGGATCCACTCCTTTATGTTCACACGCATCTGAGAAATGAGACAAACACTCTGTTTTCTCTGCAGCGCTCAATGGATGTGGTGGGACTGTTTCCATGGCAACGGCAGCCCATTTACTCCCCACGGCTAGAGTGTGTGTGTGTGTGTGTGTGTATTGCTGCATGGTGTTACAGTGTGTACTTAAATGCTGTGTTTTTGATAACGTGCTGCCTGAGTACTACTGCTGATGAAGTGTGTTTTAGTGTGTTAGTGTGTGTTACCGTGTGTTGCTGTATGTTGTTGTGTTAGTGTGTGTTATTGTGTGTTAGGGTGTTAGTGTGTGTTAGTGTGTATTATTGTGTGTTATTGTGTGTTGTTGCATGTTGTTGTGTTAGTGTGTATTATTGTGTGTTATTGTGTGTTAGTGTGTGTTCTGTGTGTTAGGGTGTGCAGTAGAATTGTAGTAAGTTGCAATAGAATCCAGTAAAATGCAGTAGAATTGTAGTAAGTTCCAGTAGAATCCAGTAAAATGCAGTAGAATCCAGTAAAATACAGTAGAATCCAGTAAAATGCAGTAGAATTGTAGTAAGTTCCAGTAGAATCCAGTAAAATGCAGTAGAATACAGTAAAATGCAGCAGAATCCAGTAAAATGCAGTAGAATCCAGTAAAATACAGTAGAATACAGTAAAATGCAGTAGAATACAGTAAAATGCAGTAGAATACAGTAAAATGCAGCAGAATCCAGTAAAATACAGTAGAATCCAGTAAAATACAGTAGAATGCAGTAAAATGCAGTAGAATACAGTAAAATGCAGTAGAATACAGTAAAATGCAGCAGAATCCAGTAAAATGCAGTAGAATCCAGTAAAATACAGTAGAATACAGTAAAATGCAGTAGAATACAGTAAAATGCAGTAGAATACAGTAAAATGCAGCAGAATCCAGTAAAATACAGTAGAATCCAGTAAAATACAGTAGAATGCAGTAAAATGCAGTAGAATACAGTAAAATGCAGTAGAATACAGTAAAATGCAGCAGAATACAGTAAAATACAGTAGAATACAGTAAAATGCAACAGACTTTGTCAAGGTTTTAGTGGAATTTTGCGAACCCAAAGTGAGAATTTACAGAGCGAGACACAGGAGGGTGTAATCAGGTCTCCTTATTCTGAAAACTAAATGAATAATTAGCCACTATGGCCAGAAACTGTCAAACTGAGGGAAGCGGGGAGGAAGGCAGGCTCTGGAGGCTTGGCAGTCCAGGGGGCATGTCCTCTGTCTGGAGGCCACGTGCTGGGGCAACTCAGGTCCAGGACCTCTATCTGGAGGTTTAACTGAAGGGCAGGCAGCTCCATATATCCAGAGCAAACAGTACTCACTCCCTGGAAACAGTACAACGTGGCTCTTAAAGTCACTGATGATGATCAGCCACAGCTGCTCTCACTCTGCGCTGATCACCAGCCACGCTCAGGGAAAAGCCGATGAGCCAACAGCAGGAATGGGGGGCGGGTCACACGCTGTCCATGACAGAATTGTAGTAAATTGCAGTAAAATGCAATAGAATTGTAGTAAAATGCAGTACAGTCCAGTGAAATGCAGTAGAGTTGTAGTAAGTTGCAGTAGAATCCAGTAAAATGCAATATAATTGTGGTAAAATGCAGTACAATTGTAGTGAAATGCAGTAGAATTGTAGTAGAATATAGTAGAATCCAGCAAAAAAGCAGTAGAATTTTTGTAAAATGCAATAGAATGTCTCTATATGTTTGTTTTACATCTTTTTGTTGTTGTTAATGTCTATGTTTATTATATCTCTGTTTATGTTCGTTGTTGTTTATGTCTATGTTTATTATTTCTCTGTTTACATTTGTTGTTTATGTCTTTATGTTTATTTTAACCTGTGTTTGTTTTATGTCTGTTTCTATTCATTCTAAATCCGTTCCGGTTCGTTTTCCTCTGATGTTTGAACCAAACTTCCAGACTTTGCCGCTGATTCGATCTGAGCTTGGAGGTGTTGATGAAACAGGACAGGAGCTGCTCACCTGATGGTAGGAAACAGCCAATCAGAGGGCAGATAGCAAGTCAGGTGACACTGCTGCAGGTTCCAGAAGCTTTGTTTCTGTGTCTCTTTGTGTTCTGCTGGAGGCTTTGTGGCTGAGAAGGTCAACAGATGATAAACTCTTCTAAAACACTGGAACACACAGAGTCCTTCCACCTCCAATATCTTTAAAGTGGACCACCTTCAAATTAGAGGATTGGAGGAAATGTCACAGCACTCTCTCACACTCTCTGCCGGCCCTTGTGTGGTTTATAGAGCACTACTTCAAAGGTTATTCTCTGACCTTATTCAGGCTCATATCCAAGCAGAGAAAATAGAAGAAACTCTCTCTCCCTGCTGAATGCTCTTTTACAGACGTGTCCTCTGCTTTATTCCTGGAAGAATAAATGAAAGAAAAGTTGAAGGACTGGAAACTCTAAACTCGGCTGGCTTTATTTCCCCGGGTTAGCTTTGTGACAGAAATACAGAAGCCTTTCAGAGTTTCATTGAGAAGCAGATTGTCATGTCCCTGCAGCTTCAGTTTCACCGCAGACAGCAGGTCAGGGACGCTCGGGCCTTTCACTGCTTTATTTACTGGAAACCGATTGAAAAACCTCGCCGGGCCTTTAGAGGAGCTGCACAAACAGAAATATCTAAAGATGGAATATTAGAAGGCAGAAAGTGGTGTAAAAATCTAACGGCTAGTCTTCTGAGGAGCATTAGAGGCTTTTATTAGACTTAGACTGAATTTATTAATCCCCAGATTCAGTCATTCCAGCAGCTGGACGTTCAACAAGAAGAAGAAGACAACACAGGAGATTAGTGAAGGTCAAATAAAATAAAAATATAGACAAAAAAAATATACAAGATTCATACAGAAATATGCAATAATTAGGAGCAGAAGAGTTTACAGATATGATGAATGATGTTCAGGATGTAAATCAGTTTATGAATGTTTATTAATCTTATTTTTATATTTCATGTTTACAAGGAGAACCTATTAACATTAGTGAGAATTCAGCAGAAATAATTTTAGCAGTATATGAAAACCCTGGACAGATAACAGTACTAATAATAACAACAACAATAGTAATAATAATAATAATAATCAACAGAGCAAATGATTTTATTCCATTTATTTCCTCTCAGTGTGGATCAGACTGATCTCTGGACCGACATCAGAATCAGAACCTCTGACTTCTGTAGGGTTTGAATTATTTTTTACCCCTTGACACCTGAATCAGTTTTTGTGTTCTTGCACCGTGCAGAATAAGTGAATCCACAGAGTTAAACAGGTTTAGAACACAGGGTAGGTGCTGCATCTGGCCCACATCTGGAATGAAAATGGTTTTGTAAACGCTCGCAGGGTCTAAGGATCAGACTAATTCCTGGGTAGGTTTTCTGTGGGTCAGACAAGGAAGAATCTGGGGGAAAACCTACAGAAATCATTTTTGACTGTTTGGTCAATATTTGTGCAAAACTTCTGTCACTGAAATAGGAAATGCTCTATTAAGATGCATTTTACATTGAATTTTTTGCACAAAGTTACTTTTGTAATGTTGAATACGATCTTTTTAATTTATTTACCCTGACGGTTATTGTCCTTATAGTTACTGCACAGTTCTATTAAAAAAATAATTATTTGTCCTTTTGATTTCAAGCTGATGCTAAATTAAATGGGGATGTTAATTTGTCTGTAGCACATGGAATAGGTATATAACAATAATAACAGATGTAATAATAATACAACAATGTTGCTTCCTGTTTACATCCTGACTAACAGCTGCTTCCTGTTTACTAACAGCAGCTTCCTGTTGACTAATAACGGCTTCCTGTTGACTAACAGCTGCTTCCTGTTTACTAACAGCAGCTTCCTGTTGACTAACAACGGCTTCCTGTTGACTAACAGCTGCTTCCTGTTTACTAACAGCTGCTTCCTGTTTGTAGCAGCTCCATGACTTCGATCGGTAGTTCTGTGAAAGTGTCCAGAGGTCTAATTGTTCTGATTAGCGGAGCTTTGTTTCCATCCCATAATGAGCGGCTGGCTGTTAACGTTTAGTGGAGGTGAAGCCTGACACTCTGCTGGCAGCTCTAATCTGCCATCAGTTGGCACCTTATTTATTTTAATTATTGTGATTCCTGGCTCGGGGAAGCGCTGATGGCTGACACTCATTTGTCAGTGTCAGGCCGGCTGGCTGCCAATTATAAAATGAGAAGTTGTGGCGAGGCCATTAGAAGCAGCTCGCTGAGCGCTAACATCCAGGTGAGCTCTGCTCTGGTTTCATGTCCGTCTGTGTTGCTGCTGCTCTCAGCTCCAACACTCAATAAACCCGGACAGCCTCAACATGAAGGAGATAATAAGACGTCAAGACTGTGCTGATGTAGCTCCTCCTAACGTCCAGAGGAACGTTTTAAATCCGTTATTTTAGCTGCTCCCATGGATCCAGCTGCTGTCTGGCCTCAGGCTAAACTGAGCTATTAACCATCTGCATTATTCCAGTAATCTGCTGATCGCTGCACGGCTGCTGAGCTCATCACTACGAGCACATGTCAGCACAGTAGTAGTTAAATAAGGAGTGTTTTAAAGGAAACACCTTCAAGTCCAGCATCAGTTTGTCCAGTTTGCAGCTAAACTTCTTCTCTTGGGTTGCTTTCAGCTCATCACTATTAAGTCAGTGTGTCGGCTGAACAAATGCTGGACTTTCTGCATTAATCTCATCTTTTTCATGGAAAAACCAGGTGATTAGGCAAGACAAGGCAAGGCAAGTTTATTTGTATAGAACCCTTCATGTCCAAGACAATTCAAAGTGCTTTACATAAAACATTAAGAGCATTACACTGAGGGGCAGATAGTTAAATGGTATCGTGCCGATTCCATGCATAGACGCATAAGAAAAGAAATGTTTTTAACCTGGATTTAAAGTGTCTACATCTGGTGAAAGTTTCATTTCCACTGGCAGTTTGTTCCACTGGTTTGCAGCAGAACAGCTAAATGCTGCTTCTCCATGTTTAGTCCTGGACCAGCTGACCTGAGTCCTGGATCTAAGAGCCCTGCAGGGTTTGTATTCTCTGAACAGATCACAGATGTATTCGGGGTCTAAACCGTTCTGGGATTTGTAAAAATGAGTCACATCTAACTAAACTAAAGCAGCTCTTTAATACTTCTGTTGAAGGTTTAAAGCTAAACATTAATGTTTTAAATAAATAGTCCTCATATCTAAGTTTCTGGACAGGTCAGAGATGTGACCAGTCACATATCCTGTCAGCGTCCTGGTGTTTAATGTGAGAAAACATTTGAACTCAGATTAGTTTCCATCAGATTAAAAGGACTGGATGGATCCAGAAGAGGAAAAACCAAACCCTGCCTTAGCAAGTTTCTGTAAATGTTTATAAATGGATGCATTTAGTGACTGAGCTTAAGATAAATAGTCTGAGTTTGAGGTGTTGCAGTGACAGGAATAGGAGGATGTAATCGGCATAGCGGCGGAGTCGACTCTTAAACCTTCTGAAGGAGTTTTATCTTTAAAAGATCCTCAGAATTACACCAACTCCAGGTCAGATTCCTCTTCTGGAAACACCAAAACTGATTCTGATTTATTAGAGCAGGAAACTAAGGACAGAAAAACTTCGTCATCATCATTAAACGTTCAGTGGGTTTCAGGTTTTTGATAGTCGTCTCTGGTTCATTCGAAGTACTGACAGAAGACATCTCTGAGTTCTCTCCTTCTGCATGATGTTCTGGTTCCTCAGAGCTGCAGGACTTTAAACTGAACCACAATGAAGAAAAATGTGGACAATTTTTTTAGTACTTTTGGAAAAAAATTCAAGTCATTCTGGGCACGTTGAGTCATTTTAGTCAAATTTTGAGTCATTTTGGACAACTTTCAAGAAATTCTTGACAAGTTTCAAATCATTTTGGACAAATTGAGTTATTTTGGACGTATTTTAATTGATTTTGGATGAGTTTCAAGTCATTCTCTGGGATTCAGAGGGTTAACCATGACCAGTCTACTAATCTAAATTAATTTGGGGTCATTTTGGACAATTCTTGTCATTATAAAGTAGTTTTGAATAATTTTTAATAATTTGGAATTAATGTTGGAGGAATTTTTGTAATTCCAGACAAGTTTGAGACATTTTATGCATTTTTTTTTTGTCATTTTGAGGAGATTTTGGACAAGCCCAGTCATTTTAAACTGGTTTTGAGTCATTTTAGACATTTCTTTGTCATAGAAGCTAAATGTTGAGTAATTTCAGGAAAAGGTCACTTAAGACGTCGTTTTAGATGAATTTCTGTCATTTTAAAAAATTTTCACATCATTTTAGACACATTTTTGTCATTTTAAACAAATGAGTAATTTTGGTGAAAGTTTGAGCCATTTTGCTCAATATTTTGACAATTTAAGCAAAGTTTGAGTCATATTTTCCATCATTCTGAGATCTACTGACAGAAGACATCTGAGTTTTCTCCTTCTTCATGATGTTCTGGTTCCTCAGAGCTGCAGGACTTTAAAAATGAACCATAGTGAAGAAAAATGTGACAAGTTGGTTTTCTGATGGTTTCTAAGCAGATTTAAATCACTGAACACTTGGACTTACCAACACAAAAACACCACAAACCTCCAGAACAGCGTAAACTTTAGGATCTGAACCCAAACATGTTGATTAAGCTGCTAACTAATGTGTCTGTGAGGAGAATCAAACACATCTGAATAAACACAGCTGAGTTTGATCTTCTAGCTGCAGCAGATTAATGCCGAGGTTTTCCATGTTCTTCTATTGGTTCCTCTAAAGCCTCGTTGATGGATGCAGCTTCCTGCCAAACTCACAAATACATTTTGTTGAGAAAACACAATTCATTTTGTGTTGTGCTGCTAAAGTCGAGCTTGTTAATTAGAGAGAAGCTTGTCTGGAGGATTAACGACAAGCTCTGCCGTTCATTTCAGAGCATCACACACCTGCACTGATGGATTATGGGTAAGCACTTTTGTTTGGCTGCATTTTGTGATGAGACGTTTGATCCGGCAAAAGTGTCAAGTCAGGCAGAAAAGCAGCCTAACAAGAAGCCTGTTCCCTGTGGGTATAAAACACGGTTTACTGTTGTTTCCCTGCGAACGCTCGGCCTCCTTTCATCAGCATATTCTAACAGTCATACTGTAAAGAACAAAAAGAAGACAAATTGGGCTCTGAGAAGGACTACAGACAACAGAATTTCTCTTGAATTAGCAGCGAGTGAAGCAAAGCTCGGAGCTTAACGCTTCTGCAGCAGGATGCTTCCCACAAACTGCTTCCTCAGAGTAATTGGATGGAAAATGTTCCTTTGTTTTAGCTGTAAACACACACACACACACACACACACACACACACACACACACACACACACACACACACACACACACACACACACATATATAGATGGTGCATTAATGCCACGGCTGCAGTGATCTGAAGCAGTTAGTTGTACAGCAGCTCGGTCATTAACAGACGGAGTGTCGATGCTGCAGGAACCTGCTGCCTAATTAAAGCTCCACTTCTGGATGATCAGCTCTGATTTAAGAGTCCTCTCCATCCTGTGGAAGGAAACACATTCATCAGGTTACACCTCCTTCACGCTTACAGCTAAAGAATCACCAAATTAGTTTAATCTGCTGCTTTGATATCTTCCCTGAAACCGTTTCCTCCTATCAGGTCACATCTATGTGTAGATTCAACATGACGCTGTCATCATCTCAAACTCCTTCTGGAAGTCGTCTCCATGGAGGAGTTTCCTCGTAACGTGGTCCCCTGGAAACATCTCAGCAGGTTCAACATTTAAACGTCTCTTTAGTTTTCTCAGCTGAGTAAAGGCCTCTCCACATCCGGTCCTCCAGAGGGTCCAATCCGGTTCTCAAAGTGTAAAAATTCCAGAGAAGACATTAACTGCAGATTGTAAATTAGTAAAACTATAAATTTAAAATCATTTCTAGATCATGACAAGTTGTTTGGATCAGAAAGTAAAATACTAGATTGTTCATTGTTCTTTTGTGTCTCATTTTTGTAATATTTTATCAGTTTTTGTTTTTTGTCTTTTTTGTCTGACTTTTGTTTCTCATTTTTGTCGTTTTGTGTTATCTTTTTATCTCGCTTGTGTTTTTTGTCTTATTTTTGTCATTTTGTGTTTTGCTTTATTCATTGTTTTGTGTATCGTTTTTGTCGTTTTGCTTCAAGCTTTTGTCTTTTTTGTCTCATTTTTGTCATTTGTCCATTTTTTGTGGCTTTGCAACATTTTTGTCTAATTTTTTTTGTCTGTTTTGTTTTGTTTTGTGTCATATTTTCTCTTTTTTGTCATTTTGTTTTTCACTTTTGTCGTTTTGTGTCTCATTTTTGTAATATTTTGTCTTGTTTTTTTGCTTTTTTGTCTGACTTTTGTGCTTTTGATCCTCCAGTAAATCCTCTCTGGTTCAGTTCCAGGTGATTAAATGTTGTGTTCCTTTGTCAACACTCCTTGATCTGGAAGTTGTATTGTAGAAATGATGAACTGAGGCTGAATGTTGATGAAACTGAATTTATTTTTCTTCATAAATTTCAGGTTGTTCATGATGTTTAGTGAAAAGATAATTCCTTAAATGTGAACATTTCTGCACTAAAATAAAGGAACCATCAGGAGTTGTGGTTATTTACAGGTTATTCTGCTGTGATTTTACTGGTTGTACTGAAGATCAGACTGGACTGGATGTGGATCCTGGACTGAGATCAGTTTGATATTCCTAATTTAATGCAGCATACTAAAACTTTGCTCATGATGTCGTTTAGATCGACGATCAAAGGGCTTCAAAACTTCATCTACTAGGCTGTCTTCTCTGTTTAAATCCCACAGACTTGTGTTGATGTAAATATTTGGGTTTACTGGTGGGTACGTCATTTCATCCTGCATTCCTATTGGTTAGTTAGCTGTCGTAGGTCTAGCAGCATCACACTGTGAGACTGTCACGGGGGGTTCAATGAGAGCTCAGGCGCAGGAAATGAACAGTCATAAATAATGTGTAACTCTGGTTTATTAAACAATGTCCTCAGGGACAACAACAGAAATCTAGATATACAATAAACTAAAAGTAGAGTGCACTAGGCTCTGAACCTTACAGCGGCCCCTTGGGGCCGGGTGGAACTGTACAGGCCCAAACTAATCCTCAACTCGCGGTGGGTAACGCCCAGGCGAGAAAAGTCCATCTCAAGAACATTAACTAAAACACAAGGCTATCCTTCTAATGATAGCGAGAGTTAACTACAACTACAGTCTTTTCACATACAGTGTTTCTCCTACAAGAGCTAAAACTAAGGCAAGACAACTAACTCACAAAATAACTGGGAATGGTCAGAGCTGGATCTCAGTGGTGACAGACAGGGTTTGGAGCAGCAACCGGTGAGTGGGGAAGGACAACAGGAGGAGGGAGTCGGCCCGGGTGAGTGTTTCCTCGCTCGGAGGGTCCGGGGTCCAGTGCTAACGGCACCAACGGCAGGAACGCGGTGGGTCCAGAAGGTCCAGGACTTCTTTCTTCATTTTTCGTTTTACGCTCCCACACCGAGAGCTGGGTCGTGTCTGGTTTTATAGTGAGCTGGAGGAGGCTCATCCGTTTCACCCACTGAGCTGCTGATTGTGGCTGATGGGGAACACCTGTTCCCTCCTCTCTGCTGCTGGGCTGCCCTAACCGGCAGGAGGAAGGAGAGGGGAGGGCACTAACTCGGCCTGGCAGCAGCCAGCCTGACAGAGACGATCACCCAGACTTTTATGGCAGCTTGTCTGTGGTTGCCATGACAACGGCTGTCCTTCAACCTGTCTCTTAGTGTGATGTAGGACCACCGATTTAGAGCCCAGACCAAAGCTATCACCACCATTCTCTGGTATCTTTGGTCTGGTGTGGAGGTGGAGGTCTTCAGAAGCTGCATCTTGTCCTGTAAACTTAGAACGAATGAAAAAGGTTCATCCAAACTCATTCTGACAGCTTCTTATTTCGAGAAACATTTCAGAGTGTTTTACTTTTAGTATGTTAGTTTGGGATATTTCCTGATGAGTCTGTTTAAACTAATGAAATGAATATTGTGTTAAAGTCAGCATCAATCCTTCAGACTAAACCTCAGCAGCTTTAATTCTGAACAACGTGACTGAAATGCTGAGGAGGGAAGAAGCTGCTTTCATGTGATAATTTCTAACCTTCAGTCCAGAACTCTTGGATCCTCTACTGACCAAACACCAATAAAATCAGCCAAAAGGTGCAAATTAAAGCTCAGAGTTTCTTCAGGCTCTGTTTAAATCTGATCAGCAGTCAGGAGGTGGAAACGAGACGCTTCACTTTCTTCAGCTCGACGCCGTTTGTTTTTCTGGAAAGAGTTCAGATCTGACTGGCCAACAGGGGGCGCTGCGATGCTGCTTCTTCTTCTCCAGGACGTTTGATAAAAGCTTTTTTAAACATTTCTGACTCAAAGAGGAAACTCAATCTGCAGCTGAGAGGAGGAGACGAGCTGGATGCATATTGGCTCTGACTTCATGAGTCGCAGGACGATACGTTTGGTGTCTGATTTCACCTGCTCAGGTTTCCTCATCTGCAGTTTGACAGCAGCATCGTCTCTGAGCCTCCTGTCACCTCGGTTCATCAGAAGTAGTAGACGGAAACACCTCATCTGAAAGAAGAAACAGGGTTAGTGGATGGGCTGTGGAGCTTTAGAAGTGTTTTGTGTCGTCTTTTGTGGTGTTTTGTGTCTTGATGTGTAGTCACCATGTATGTCTTTGTAGTTCTTTTGCCTCTCTTTAAGGATGTTTGTCTCTTTGCAGCTGTTTAGTGTCTCTTTATAGTTCTTTTGTGTCTCTTTGTGGTTCTTTTGTGTCTTTGTAGTTCTTTTGCGTCTCTTTGTAGTTTTTTGTGTCTAGTTGTAGCTGTTGTACGTGCCTTTGTGGCTGTTTTGTGTCTCTTGGTGGTTGTTTTGTGTCTCTTTGTAGTTCTTTTGTGTCTCTTCGTAGTTCTTTTGTGTCTCTTTGTAGTTCTTTTGTGTCTCTTTTTAGTTCTATGTCTCTTTGTAGCTGTTTTGAGTGTCTTTGTGGTCTCTATACAACTCTCAGATTTAAAAATCACACAACAACCTCGGAACCACGACTCAGCTCTGACTAAGGTTTGGATCGTGTAATAAAACCAACCTGTTTGCTGAAATATTTATTTTATGACAGCTGCAGGGACACTATCCCTCCATCCTGGCCTCAGCACCTCACAACATGATGGTGATTAGTTCAAAGAAACACAAACAAGCCATGGTATTTGTTTTCTAGATCTTTATAGAGATGTCGTCGGAACATTCCACAGTGTATATCTGTCTGGCTGGAACATGATGTTTGTGGTCATTTTGCAGGACTTTCCTTATTTTTCTGGTTGTTTTCTTTGCAGTCTCCTTGGTTTGAACTGAGCCAACATGTTCAGAGCTTCTCCGTGTTTCTTCATGTTTGGAAATCTGTCGTGTTTCTGCACATCCCAGCTTTTATTTTCAGGGACTCATCAGACTGCAAAATGATGAGAAACTGAAGGCAACTTGTTGCTGAACCACTGAAAACTCAATCAGAGAATCCAGGTAATAGGATTGTAATAGCAGAACCATGGGTGGAGACACATCCAGGACGGACTCTAATCCGATCAGACAAAGTTCCTCCAGAGGCCACAGACACATTTGGCCTTATTAAGATCAGAATGTAAATCTCAATTGTCCTCAAAGCACGGGTCAAAGCCATAAAAATGGAATTAAAGAAGAACAACGAGACAAACAGCAGGAAACTCAGACTAAATACAGAAACATTAGGAGGTTTCTCATCCAGCTTTAGTTGGACTTCTACAGTTTGTTTGCTGGAAGAACCACGTTAAAGGTTGACAGAAGAAGAGTTTAATGTCTGCAGAGCGGGATGTTTGATTGTGATTAGCATGCTAACATGATGAACACTGAGCTGATGTTAGCGTTTAGCTCGAAGCACCACTAGTTCATGTCATCTGGGAGGAAAATAATGATTCTGTTAATCAACAAACACAAACACACCCTATAGACAGACTAAAACATCGAACACCCTATAGATGAACCGAAACACAAACACACCCTATAGACGGACTGAAACACAAACACACCCTATAGACGGACTGCAACACAAACACACCCTATAGACGGACTGCAACACAAACACACCCTATAGACGGACTGAAACACAAACACACCCTATAGACGGACTGCAACACAAACACACCCTATAGACGGACTGAAACACAAACACACCCTATAGACGGACTGAAACACAAACACACCCTATAGACGGACTGAAACACAAACACACCCTATAGACGGACTGCAACACAAACACACCCTATAGACGGACTGAAACACAAACACACCCTATAGATGAACTGAAACACAAACACACCCTATAGATGGACTGAAACACAAACACACCTTATAGACGGACTGAAACACAAACACACCCTATAGACGGACTGCAACACAAACACACCCTATAGATGAACTGAAACATCACACACCCTATAGATGGACTGCAACACAAACACACCCTATAGATGGACTGCAACACAAACACACCCTATAGATGGACTGCAACACAAACACACCCTATAGATGGACTGCAACACAAACACACCCTATAGACGGACTGCAACACAAACACACCCTATAGATGGACTGCAACACAAACACACCCTATAGATGGACTGCAACACAAACACACCCTATAGATGAACTGAAACATCACACACCCTATAGATGGACTGCAACACAAACACACCCTATAGATGGACTGCAACACAAACACACCCTATAGATGGACTGCAACACAAACACACCCTATAGATGGACTGCAACACAAACACACCCTATAGACGGACTGCAACACAAACACACCCTATAGACGGACTGCAACACAAACACACCCTATAGACGGACTGCAACACAAACACACCCTCTAGACGGACTGCAACACAAACACCCTATAGATGGACTGCAACACAAACACACCCTATAGACGGACTAAAACATCACACACCCTATAGATGGACTGCAACACAAACACACCCTATAGATGGACTGAAACACAAACACCCTATAGACGGACTGCAACACAAACACACCCTATAGATGGACTGAAACACAAACACCCTATAGACGGACTGCAACACAAACACACCCTATAGATGGACTGCAACACAAACACACCCTATAGATGGACTGCAACACAAACACACCCTATAGATGGACTGCAACACAAACACACCCTATAGATGGACTGCAACACAAACACACCCTATAGATGGACTGCAACACAAACACACCCTATAGATGGACTGCAACACAAACACACCCTATAGATGGACTGCAACACAAACACCATATAGTTTTTTTCTAGCAAGTTCTGGACAAATTTGAGTAATTTCTAGTCATTTTGCACATATTTCAGGTCATTTTTGACAAATTTTGACAACATTTAGAGAACATTATTATTTTATGAGGTCAGATTTGAGTCATTTTGGATGTGTTTTTATTGTTTTTAGTCATTTTTTGGAACTCTTCTAAGCCATCCTAGATGTTTAACTCACTTTGGACAGATTGTGAACAGGAAAAGAGGATTTTTTGAGCAAGTTCTGGACAAATTTCTAATAATTTTGGACAAATGTGGATATTTGTTAAAGATTTCTGTATCATTGCCAGATAGCGGCACGGCATCACTGTAACCATGACAAGTGAACACTACGTCAGCTGATTGTGATCCTACTACAAATCCACAGCTGAGGACTTATCAGGACTTATCCATCAGAAATGATACAAGGAACAACTGATTAAATTGTGGGGGTGTTTCTGAGTCCCATCAATTCCAGCCGCCCGCTACATATTTAGGTCACATGATTCGGTATCCGTACGTAAAGTACACATGCAGAACACACTCCTGTACTCGCCCCCCTGGGTTTTAATTGCCTCCCTGGGGACAAATAAAGTTTTCTGAATTTTGATTGTGGCTACCTCTATACGAAATGAACACATTCTATCTTGAGTTCTGCCACAAGTTTTTTCAAGATTTCATCTGTCAGAAATGATACAACTGAGCAGCCTTGGAGGAGGAATGGGCGGCCTTGGAGGAGGACTGAGCGGCCTTGGAGGAGGACTGACCTCTGTGTGCTTTTCTTATTTTATTCATTATTTTTTGAATTCATTTTTTTCGACACTATTCCTTATCATCCATTTAGACATTTTGTATTTTGTACTTTGTATTCTTTTTAAATTCTATTTTACGACTAACCTCTGTGTAATTATATTCCGCTAACCTTTATTTATTGTACTCTGGTAAAACTTTTTCCTCCGGGATGAATAAAGTTGATCTGATCTGATCTTAAACTGGGAATGACAGTACCTGTGATATTAGTTATCATTAATTATTATTAGTTATTATATGTTATTAGTTACTGTATGTTATCATTAGTTATTATATGTTATCATTAGTTATTATACATTATCATTAGTTATTATATGTTATCATTAGTTATTATACATTATCATTAGTTATTATATGTTGAGAAGGTGCCGTCAGAGCAGAATAAATGACCACTTCACTGGTTTGTGATCAGATCTAACCTGTGATCCTACTCACAGCCATAGAGAAGCTGTTAAAGATCACTGAGGACTGAAGACAGGAGCATGGTGGAGGTCTGGTTGGTTTAAAACCAGTCAGATAGATGGAGGGAAGGACCAATTAGAGGAGCGTCGCTGGCATGTTTCCAATAATAAACACATTATGGGATGGAGTATTGATCTGAGACAGGATGCCATCAGGATCCTTTACATTATTAATCTGGTGTGTTCAGATGACAGAGCTTCTTTCTGTCTAATTACGGGGGTTCATTGAGCATGATGCATGTTGGGTTTGTGTGATGGGATATAATGAAAGCTCTGTCTGTCCCTCAGCTGCCAATGCAATCCTCTAAATGTATGAAAATAGAAGCTACTTTTGGAGTCAGCAGATACTGACCCCGTCTGGAAGAACCCTGGGATGTTCTCTCACTGGGACACAATCCATTTCCATCCATCTCCCCTCTGGCACAGCGAGGGGAAGTTTGATTGATTTATCAGCCGGCATCTCCCTGGCCTCCTCTAATGAGACAGTAATAGCCCACGGAGAAGCAGCAGAATGTGGAGAGAATATGTAACCCCAGGTCCAATCAGTCCAGCAGCTCTGGAAGGAGGAGGAGAGGCTAGACCAGGAGAAGAGGAAGAGATGGACAGATGATAGAAAACATGAGGAAACACCATGAAGCTCCTTCTGGGAACTAGATGTCTGTAGAGTCTGGTTCCTCCTCAGGAACAAACAGAGCAGAAGGATAAGGAGGTTTATTCCACAGGACAAAGAAGATCTACAGAATCCCACTAAACCAGGAGAGTCCAACTTATCTTAGTCCAGGTTCCACATCCAGTACAGTTTGATCTCCAGCGGACCGGACCAGTAAAACCACAGCATAATAACCTAGAAATAACCACAACTCCTAATGGTTCCTTTGTTTTAGTGCAAAAATGTTCACATTTAAGGAATTATCTTTTCACTAAACATCATGAACAACCTGAAATTTATGAAGAAAAATAAATTCAGTTTCATCAAAATTCATCCTCAGTTTATCATTTCCACATTACAGCTTCCAGATCACAGAGTGTCGACAAAGGAACACAACATTTAGTCACCTGGAACTGAATCAGAGAGGATTTTACTTAAAAAAAAAAAACAAAAAAACAACAACAACAACAAAAAAAACAAAAACAAGACAAAATATTCCAAAAATGAGACACAAAATGACCAAAAATGACACAGACACGAAACAAAGCAAAAAAAAAAAAAAAATAGACAAAACAGTTACAAACTGACAAAGAAATGGACAAACAACAAAAATGACACAAAAATTACATAAATCACACAAATGAGACAAAAAAATGACAAAAGCAAGAAGCAGAACAAAAAAATAGACAAACAATGCAAGCAAGACAAAAAAACTACAAAACACCAAAAACGATGCTCAAAACAACAAATAAACCTAAACAAAAAAAGACAAAAAAGAGACAAAGGACAAAAGTCAGACAAACGAAGACAAAAAACAACAAAAACAAGACTAAATATTACAAAAATGAGACACAAAACCACAACAGAACAATGAACAACCTAATATTATACTTTCTGATCCAAACAACTTGTCATGGTCTAGAAATTATTATAAATTTATAGTTTCACTAATTTACAATCTGCAGTTAACGTCTTCTCTGGAATTTTTACACTTTGAGGGCTGGATTGGACCCTCTGGAGGACCGGACCGGACCTTTTGGAGGACCGCTTTTGGCCCACGGGTCGCATGTTGGACACCTCTGCACCAAAGGAATAAAGAGAGAAAACAGAAACAGAACAAAGACACAAAAATAAAGAATGAATGGATGCTTTTATTTCAGACGTGAGGGGAAAAAAAGCCACAAAAACAAATCAAAACATTCAAAACAACAACAAAATAAAACAAACAAACAAACAAACAAAACCTATAAACTAACAACCCAGCATACTGGAATAGGAGCAGGATGAAGCTTATTTCCTCCAACCCATCAGTCTATCAGTTATTTATGGACATATTTACAAACAAAATAGAAAATAAATAACATAAATAAACAAATATTACATAATCAGTGATGTGTCGAAGCTCCTCCTCCTTCCTGAATATCTTAGTTCTGCTTTTTAAACTGCCCAACGGTCAGACATAAATGTAAAAGATTAGATTTGAGTTGATTTAATTTTTTTTAAAGTTCTGGAAAATTTCTAATAATTTTGGACAAATGTGGAGGTTTGTTAAAGATTTCTGTGTCACTGCCAGATAGCGGCGTCACTGTAACCATGACAACCAGTGAACACCACGTCAGCTGATTGTGATCCTACTACAAATCCACCACTGAGGACTTATCAGGACTTATCCATCAGAAATGATCCAAGGAACAACTGATTAAATTGTGGGGGTGTTTCTGAGTCCCATCAATTCCCGCCACCCGCTACATATTTAGGTCATGTGATTTGGTATGCGTACATGACGTACACATGCAGAACACACACCTGTGATCAGTGGAAGGTCATTGTGATTGTGGGTGCATCTATAAAAAATGGTGCCATGATTTCTGACACGATTTTTTTCAAGATTTCATCCATCGGAAATGATACGACTGAGCAGCCTTGGAGGAGGACTGAGCGGCCTTGGAGGAGGACTGAGCGGCCTTGGAGGAGGACTGAGCAGCCTTGGAGGAGGACTGAGCGGCCTTGGAGGAGGACTGAGCGGCCCTGGAGGAGGACTGAGCGGCTTTGGAGGAGGACTGAGCGGCCTTGGAGGAGGACTGAGCAGCCTTGGAGGAGTGCTGCTCTCTGAGTGCTGTTCTAGTTTTTCGTTGCATCATGTTGAAGAGCAGCTTGCAGAAGCTTTCTGAGTCAGCTGCAGCTCTCTGCTGTATCCGGGGACCTCATTAGTCTTGGTCCGGACACTGAGGATCTTCTGAGGCCAGCAGACGGCTGCAGGACGACTTCTTACTTGGAAGTTCGGTGCTGAAAGGCCACGACGGCGACCCGAGACTCCGACGGGAAATCAGGGTGAAGGAGGCGACTCCTCTGTGTTTGGAGTTCAGAAGGTGTCGGCAGGTAGACGCTGGGCTCAGATTTCAGAAAGGTTTCCTCAGAGAGCAAATCTTTCATCATCACCCTGGAATAGTTGAGCTGCTAACAGCTGGAACACATTCACACTGCAAAAACTCTTAATCCTACCAAGTCTATTATACTTATTTTTAGTCAAAATGTCTCATCCCACTTGATTTAAAATAAATTCTCTTAACAAGAGACATTTCAGCAGATGGAGGGACTTGTTCTAAGACAATGCATCTTAAATATCTTGTTAAGTCAAACAATCTTGAAATTATCTTGTATTGAGTTGAATTTTACAAGAAAACTCAAAATAATTTTAACCCTCGTGTCGTCCTGTGGGTCAAATTGACCTGTTTTAAAGTTTGAAAATGTGGAAAAATCTATTTTCACAGTGAAACTTCTGATGTCCACATTTTCAACATTTTTGGGAAATCTTTGAACATTTTTGGATGGAAAAAGAGAAATGTTAAAAATGTTTCTTTAAGAACATTCACAAAAAAAAATCAACCAAAATCCAGTGAAATTCCCTGGATTTTGGTTGATTTTTATGTGAATGTTCTTAAAGAAAATTGTCATGATCCCTGGTCCAGCCTCTGCCCTTCTTCCTCCTCCATCTCTCTCTCCTTCCTCCCTCTTTTTCCTTCTTTCTCATATCGTTCCTGATGTGTTTATGTCTTGACCTGTCTGTCTCTCTTTGGTTCCTCTGTCTGTCGGTCATCTCTCCCTCCTGTCTCTCTCTCTCCCTGTTCACCTGTCTGCACTCTACCTGCTGATTACTGTGATGAGTGTCAGCTGCAGTAATCAGCTCACTCAGGACACCTGCTCACTACCTCACCTCCACCTATTTAAGCCTTGTTCATTCACTTACACTCTGCTGGATCAGAGACTCACATCCTCACTGAGACTCTGCTTCTCCACTATTGGACTCTGCCCCCCCCCCCCCCCCCCCCCCCCGGATTTAGCTTAAAATAAGTTTTCCCAGCTAATTTTAAGATCTCAATATTCTAAACATTGTATCTTATTTCCAGAACTCTTATCAAGCCATTTTCACTTGTTCTATTGGCAGAATTTTTTCACTTATTTCAAGGTAAAAGTTCCTTGAAATAAGTTTTTTTTTCTTGTTTTGAGAGGAGCATTTTTCCAGTGCAGGCTCTGAATTAACTGTGAACTGAGAGGAAACAGACTGAAGCTGCAATTTACTGGATGTTTGCTGCTGAAACCACAACAGCAGCAGAATCCAGAACTGTCTGCAAACATTATGATTCATTAAATTCTGCTATAAATCTGGTTCCATTCTTGTTTCACTGGTTTATCGGTGATAAATTGGAGTAATTACAATCACCAGGAAACGGTTTGAGGTTCTGCTGCTGTGATTAGAAGATTAGTTTGACATTTAAAACCTCAAAATACCACCGAGATCTTCAGATTCTGGAGCTCTTAAATCACAATAAACACTCTGAAAGCTGATTAACTTCTGCTAATGAGACGCGTTTAACTCGGCGATAAGATCTGAGATCAGTGTTTGGAGAAGATTTAACCTTGTTAGATAACAGTCTGGATGGCAGGAGGAGGAAACATCTGAAGGAAACTGGAGGAAACATCTTGGCCACATTTCTCACAGATGTAAGATCTGATTTTAGGTTTATATTTACTGTTCAGTGCATTTAAAACCTGTGATGGAGCTTCACCTGGTGGGTTAACATGAAAACCAGATGGTTTACTAAACCTCTGACTGGTTTAAAGTCTGGATCACAGCGTTGGAGGTTAAATACTGAGATGGAACCAACCTGCACCTGTTAAACTCCGATCATCTGCTGAATTCCCTGAATCTACATGACAGATTAGCTTCATTATTTTAGATTCACACCTTTTGGGATTGGTTAATTACAGTTTAATGTCATTTATGTCCATGAAAACGCACAAAAAGTCATAAAATAAACTGAACTAAATCTCTAGAAGAATTTTAGCTTTTTTATTGATGAACTTGAGTTTTTCTGTTTCAGAACAGCTGTTGGTTCCATGTTCACTGAATTAAACACAGATTTTAGTAAATCAGATATTTAGTTTTAGTGTTTTGGCTGCAGCTGAAAGTGAACTTAGATATAATAAGATGCTGATTTAATACAGAATATAATCATCTTTATACTCAGAGAACATCATGTCTGACCAGTGGGCTGAACTAGAACCAGCATCTGGAGGCTGTAGGTGAAGCTGGTAGCTGTTAGCGGTTAGCTGGTAGCTGTTAGGGGTTAGCTGGTAGCTGTTAGCGCTTAGCTGGTAGCTGTTAGCGGTTAGCTGGTAGCTGTTAGGGGTTAGCGGGTAGCTGTTAGCAGTTAGCTGTCAGCGGTTAGCTGGTAGCTGTTAGGGGTTAGCTGTTAGCGGTTAGCTGGTAGCTGTTAGGGGTTAGCTGTTAGCTGTAGGGGTTAGCTGGTAGCTGTTAGGGGTTTAGCTGTTAGCGATTAGCTGGTAGCTATTAGGGATTAGCTAGTAGCTGTTAGCGGTTAGCTAGTAGCTGTTAGCGGTTAGCTGTTAGTGGTTAACTGGTAGCTGTTAGGGGTTAGCTGTTAGTGATTAGCGGTTAGCTGTTAGCGCTGCATCTATCCTCAGCATGAAGTGTCTTGTATGTTGGATCTATGAAGCCTCCTGTTACATGCTGATGTAAACACGCTGCCTGTTTCCATGGTGACGTTTGGCTGCTTTTGTTCATTAATAAACAGGAAGCTGTTAAGGTGTGTGTCCACTAGATGCTATTTTCCCGCACGGCAACGTACCACATCTGAAAATCTCACGGACGGCAGGCGGCCACTAGCGGACCACAACATGGTCGCATGACAGCTCTGAGCAACAGCAGGCCGCTACGTGGTCACGTGACCGAGCTTTCAGCATGACGGTCTGGTAGGATAAACACAGCAGCTCTGCCGCAAACTTTCCCTTTTATTTCAAAAACACATCAGCGAAAAGTATTTCTGAAAGCATTTGAAGCAGAAAATAATCTGCAGCAGCTGAATCTGTCCTTGTTTTAGGTCACTGACGCCTAGTTTAGAAGTTTGAGGACAGTTTCACGATGTGTGAAATCTCTACACGCCGCATCCGATTTGCATAAAGTAGAAGTCAGTCTATTTTATGCAAATGAGCTGCAGCCCTCTCCAGGTAAACACACCGGATCACAACTGGAAAAGCACCACAACCGGACCAGCATGCCACATGCAGCGCATTTCCAGCTGCGATCCTGTGTGTTTACCTGGAGAGGGCTGCAGCTTATTTGCATAAAGTAGACTGGATGCATCGTGAAACTGTCCTCAAACATCTAAACTAGCCGTCGGTGAAATAAAACGAGGACAGATTCAGCTGCTGCACAGATTATTTCTCGCCTCAAATGCTTTCAGAAATACTTTTTGCTGAAGTGTTTTTGTAATAACAGACAAAGTTTGTGGCCGAGCCGCCATGTTGGTCCGGCTTGAACTCCAGGAGCAGTCGATGCGTTTGTCCAATCAGGTGCAGGCAAGGTGCTTAAAGAAGGTCGGCAGGTGTTGAACACAGTTCGCCATGGAGGAGAAGCTTATAACAGCTGGATCTGCACACGCATCATAACCATTAGTGTTTTTGAAATAAAAGGGAAAGTTTGCGGCCGAGCCGCTGTGTTTATCCGACTCATCTGCCAGACTGTCAAGCAAAAAGCGCTGTCATGTGACCATGTTGTGGTCCGCTAGTGACCGCCCGCCGGCCGTGCGATTTTCAGATGTGGTACGTTGCCGTGCGGGAAAATCGGATCTAGTGGACACGCGCCTTTAGTGTTTAAGCTATGAAGAAACATGAATCATTGAATTAATTCTGTCAGAGAAGAAGTGAGAGGATCAGTGGAGTCTCTAGATGTTGGACTGAGACTCATCAGGTTCCTGTTGAAGCTGAAAACGATCTTCTCATGGATGTCCTGGAACTCCTCGGCAGAGTAATAATCTCTGGAACTGAGTGACTAATGGAGAAATAATTAGTGAAGAACATTAAGTTCTTCTGGGAGATCTGGAGCTGATTAGACTCTATGTTCGTGTGTTTTTGGTTTTTCTCTCCTGGTCCTCTGGTCTGATCCTCATCTGCAGTTTCATCTATATTCATTCTAACCCAGGAGTCTGACAGCAATCTAGTAGAAATACTACATTTACCCTCTGACGCTACATTTACCCTCTAATACTACATTTACCCTCTGACACTACATTTACCATCTAACACTACATTTATCCTCCAATACTACATTTACCATCTAACACTACATTTACCCTCTGACACTACATTTACCCTCTAATGCTACATTTACCCTCTGACACTACATTTACCATCTAACACTACATTTACCCTCTGACACTACATTTACCCTCTAATACTACATTTACCCTCTGACACTACATTTACCCTCTAATACTACATTTACCATCTAACACTACATTTACCCTCTGACACTACATTTACCCTCTAATACTACATTTACCCTCTGACACTACATTTACCCTCTAATACTACATTTACCATCTAACACTACATTTACCCTCTGACACTACATTTACCCTCTAATACTACATTTACCATCTAACACTACATTTACCCTCTGACACTACATTTACCCTCTAATACTACATTTACCCTCTAATACAGATTCAGATTCAGATTCACTTTATTGTCATTGCAACAAGTGCAACGAAAGGTAAGGTGCAGGCCATACAGTGCAAAATACAAAATATATATATAAAAGCTTTGTAATAATAAAAACAAAAACACAAAATGACAAGATGGATTTCAAATACTACATTTACCCTCTAACATTACATTTACCCTCCAGTACTGCATTTACCCTCTAATACTACATTTACCTGCTAGTACTACATTTACCCTCTAATACTGCATTTACCCTCTGATACTACATTTACCTGCTAGTACTACATCTAGACAGAGTTCTACTAGAACTTTACTACAACATTCAGGAAGCGCCTGGAGGCAGAAACAGCTCTTTCTTGCAGTATTGCAGAGATATTTAGTGATCAAACAGAAACACTGGAAGGATTTTAATAACTTTAATGTACTTATGCTTTTCAGGAACATGTTTCAGACTGAGATTTGTTCTGCTCGATGATTAATATTAAATACCTCAGTGAAGATCAGGAATTAAAGCCAACTTAACCTGCAAAATGTCAATATTTCAGATAAAAAAATGTACCAATAGGGTTTTAAAGCAACAGAAAGAACCCAAATGAAGCAGAGAAGCAGAACCAGTCCAGTGGTTTTAACGAACAGATCTGTTGCCTTATTAAACTAAAATCAGAGCATTCTTCTATTATTTCTGACTATTTGAGGAACAGAAATGCTTTAATGTGCTTAAACGTGCTGTAAATGAAAACCAAGGAACAACACTGACTGTAAAATCTGTCAGTTGTTTTTTTACACAGAGATAACAGAAAAACTCCTTGTGGAGAAAAAGAGTTGAAAAATGTCCACAAAACTGATGTTTTTCATTCTTCTATTGCTATTCTGTGTAATATTCTTCTTTTTCAATCATCAAAATGTTCAAAATCTGTGAAAAGTGAAAAATAAACATATTTCAAACTTGAAATCCTTCTTGTGTGGACAAAAATATAAAACAAACAATAATAGAAATGACTATTCTGAACTAAAATGACATAAAAACACATTGATTGTTATTATTGACCCACTGATGGAAGAGTTTAGGTCCAATCACTGGATCATCTGAGGGTTAAAGAGAGAAAAAACATCAGTTCCATTCAACTCTGAGGTGGGTTTAGTGGTTGAGGCAGTGAAAAGCTGGAACCCTAAAATAAAACCAGCCTCTCTGTGTTTCTGAGGATTCATCCTCCAGAGACGTTGTGATATAAATGTGGATGATTCCTCCTCCAGGTCTCTAACATCCTGTTCCTGTCACCTCCTGGCCTCCAGACCTGCTGGATGACATCTATTAGGTCCAGGATGATCCGTCCTCCTCCTGGCTCTGGACGGAGGGAAGTGGCAGCAGATGATTCATGGAGCGATGACTGACGGCTGATTTACGATTCAGCGCCGAGCTGTGAGAGCTTAGAATCATTTCTTATTTTAATTCTTACCGCAGGTGACGGCGGAGGGATGGCAGCCAATTATCTGAAGTGTTTCTGCTCTCTGTGGAACAGCTGACGGAGCTCCCTGACAGTCCGAGCAGCAGGAAGAGGAGCTGCTACCTGCAGGATCACAGGTGGATCGGATCTATCCAGGACCCAAACAGAGACATGGTCACCAGTAATTAACCGGCAGGGTTAGCTCCAACCACAGCTCTGCTCACAGTCTCTCTCTGGAAACCCATCTGTTCCTCAACGTTCCACCTGATTCTCCATCCATCTCCTCCTGCATCAGGGTCAGATGTTACTGCAACATTAAAGGTCAACATACATCATTTTATTCTGCCTTGAATGTACCTTTATTGGAAAAAAACCCATCTACAGATGATCCTGGTTTCTTCTTTTATCATCTAGAACTTGTTCTGACCAACCGCCTATTGCTCCAAAATACTTGAAAATGACGAAACAATGTCAAAAATTGGTCAATAAATTCTTAAAAATGACATGAAAATTATCCAAAAATACCCATAATGACTCACATTTGTCAGAAATTTCTAGAAATTGGTCCAAGATGACTTTAAATTTGACAAAAAATAATTTAAAAAATAGTTTTTAGGTAAAAAGCAGACCTTTTATTTCATGTTTTGACCGATCCCATGACAGAAAATGTCAGAAAATGTCCTAAATTATTTTAAAAAATGTTAAAAATGACATGAAAGTTGTCCGAAAATAACCAAAAATTGTCCAAAATGACTCATATTTATGAGAAATTTCTAGAAATTGCTTCAAGATTATATTAAATTGGACAAAAATGACTTAAAAGGCAGTTTTTAGATAAAAATCAGACCTTTTATTTCATTTACTGTAACTTGTGCAGGATTTAAAAGGAGTGAAATGAGAGTAAATGTTTAAAGAAGCATTAGTTTTACAGTATAGATGGAGAATATCTGTGGCGTTTCTCCGTTCTCAGCCTGTCACTGCCCAACATCCAATATTCTCCAATCAATTCTCTGTTGCTGCGATCGGCTGCGACAGGAAGACAAATCGGACTTCCAATGTGAAATAATTGAAGGAGACGCTTATTTGAGAGTGTAGGAGGCGGAGCTGCTCTGCATCGGCCTAATGCACTCGTCTGTCCATGTCAGAGATGGATGGATGGAGGTGTCGGAGCTCCAGATAAGCCGCTGTTTAAAGATAACAAGTGTTTTTATCCACGTCACCGGCTCACATGGGGAGACGCTCATATTCCATCAAGTGAATTGTAATTGCTATTCGCCAGAGGACACATAATTGAAAAATTGGAAGAGAGCAAAAAGTCAGCAGTGTGTGCTTGGTGGTAAACAAAGACTGGAGCTCAGCCTGGGTGGTGTGGGCGGCCGGCAGCCTCAAATCCATTTTTTAGAGAAAACGCAGAGGTCTCTGGGCGGCAGGGATTAAAGCGCTGCACAAACAGAAGAGGAGCTCCGAGAGGAACCGCTTGGTGGGGAAATAAAGGAGCTGAATCTGGATTGATGTGAATCACGCTCGCCGCTCTGGCCTGGAGCTCCTCCAGCCCATGGATCACCTACCTGAGTCACAGCGCCATCCAGCAGCAGCTCCATCAGCCCGCCCACGCCACCGCCGCCGCCGCCGCCAGCCAATCAAAGGCTCTCCACCTTCACCACCTCTTCCTCGGCTCAAACCTCCACCGAAGCCAAACTCTGAGTCAAGCGGGACCTGGAGACCGAGCTGCTGGAGAGGAACCCATGGATCAGAGCCGGGGGGTCGGAGGTCAGGAGGCTCCACGGCGACCACATGATCCTCGCCTCTGATTGGTGGGCGGCTCGGCAGGCTACACCGGGTTAAAGAGCGTTTCCGTCCATCGGCAGCATCTGGAGACGCGATGGAAAGATGTAGGAGAAAGCTGAAGAAGACCTGCTGTGATTGGAGAACCTTCAGGATGAGGAGTCAAACGTTCAGCTCTCTGATTGGTCGAGAGGAGGCTCTCCTGATTCTGTGATGAGGGTTTTAGCTCCGTCCTGATGCTCTGGAGGGGAATTAATTTTACATTCATCTGGTAGAAACTGTGAAGCTTTAACAGAAACACTCAGAAGGTCTGATAACAGGAAGTAATAAATAAGATCTAGAATGTTTTACTGTGATGTGGATAAACTGAACATCTACTGGATAAATGATTCCTGACAACTCATTTAGTCACCAACATTAAGATAATAATTAAGAACCTACTGATGACATCTAAATAATATTTATAATATTTAACTACTTCACCTTCTCAACCAGTCATCTGGGTTTTTATTGGAGGGATGTGAAAAATTAAACCTTCTGTTCTGTTCAGAGAATCATCATCTTTAATAATAATAATCAATGTGTGACATCAAGAAACCAAACGGAGACGTTCGGGTCAGTGGAGGACGATAGATCTGATAGATAGATAGATATGGTTTCATCCAATAGTAGAGGGTTAGAGTTAGTAGGGTTAGGATTTGTAGGGTTAGTAGGGTTAGAGCTAGTAGGGTTAGTAGAGTTAGTAGGGTTAGTAGGGTTAGAGCTAGTAGGGTTAGTAGGGTTAGAGCTAGTAGGGTTAGTAGAGTTAGTAGGGTTAGTAGGGTTAGAGCTAGTAGGGTTAGTAGGGTTAGAGCTAGTAGGGTTAGTAGAGTTAGTAGGGTTAGTAGGGTTAGAGCTAGTAGGGTTAGTAGGGTTAGAGTTAGTAGGGTTAGAGTTAGTAGGGTTAGTAGGGTTAGAGTTAGTAGGGTTAGTAGAGTTAGTAGGGTTAGTAGGGTTAGAGTTAGTAGGGTTAGTAGGGTTAGAGTTAGTAGGGTTAGTAGGGTTAGAGTTAGTAGGGTTAGTAGAGTTAGTAGGGTTAGTAGGGTTAGAGTTAGTAGGGTTAGTAGGGTTAGAGTTAGTAGGGTTAGTAGGGTTAGAGTTAGTAGGGTTAGTAGGGTTAGAGCTAGTAGGGTTAGTAGGGTTAGAGTTAGTAGGGTTAGTAGGGTTAGAGCTAGTAGGGTTAGTAGGGTTAGAGTTAGTAGGGTTAGTAGGGGTTAGGATTTGCAGGGTTAGTAGGGTTTGTAAGGTACAGGTTACGGGTTAAGGTTAAGGTAATGGGCTCTGGTTATGGTTTGGGTTAGGGTTGGGCTCGGGTTGGGCAGAATAAAGTTCAGAAAGATCAATAAAGTTTATCTGATGATGTTTCTGAAAACATCTGAGGTGATTAAAAAGCTGAATCTGCCTTCGCTTTAGATCAGCTGTGGTTCCTTTCAGTTTTTCAGAAGGAGACTGGTGTTGGACGTTGATTAGTTTGAAAGTTGTTTTTTAGTTTCTCAGGTGTTAAAGATCCATCAGGTTTTAAATCAATTAAACTGTAAATCCTGACCTGAAAGTTCATATTAAAATATCCTCTCATTCAAATTCAGACTGAAGTGAGGAGTTCCAGAATTGTGTTGGACCATGAAGTTCATGAACCAGCAGAAGGACACCAGACAACATGTTCTAAACACTTTAACCTCCAGCTGCTGAACATGAAGTAGAGGCTTTTATTTTCTAACAGGAAGTGAACAGAATCTGGTCACTCTATCCTCTTTAACAGCATCAGTCTGTGACTTAATGTGAAGCTAAACAATCATTTATAAATACGACCTCCTGTTCAGCTTTTACTTAAATTACATCATATTTAATGTTAATTAATGCATCATTTAATGAACAAACAGGCTGATGGAGGCTGGAGTTAAACACTGCAGGATTCACTGTCTGAGGAGGAGGTTCTGGTGTGGGTGGAGGGTAGATCCTCCTCAGCAGAACCAACGGATCAGAACCGATCAGAACCAGCAGAACAGAGGGCTGTTTATGGAACTAACAACCTGCTGAGGTCACAGCGTCTCATTGGCTGACAGACCTGTCAATCAGAACATTCCTCATTGTGTTTGTTTGTCTCTCAGGAAGAATCCAGATTTTTATTCTATATTTCTTTCTCCAAAACAAAGAGATGAATGCAGCAGAAACGCGTTAACCCTCGTGTCGTCCTGTGGGTTAAATTGACCCGTTTTAAAGTGTGAAAATGTGGAGAAAAAAAAGTATTTTCACAGTGAAACTTCTGATGTCCACATTTTCAACATTTTTGGGAAATCTTTGAACATTTTCTGGTGGAAAAAAAGAAATGTTAAAAATGTTTCTTAAGAACATTCACATAAAAATCAACCAAAATCCAGTGAATTTCGCTGGATTTTGGCTGATTTTTATGTGAATGTTCTTAAAGAAAAATTAGAAGTTTTACTGATATATATGGAATCACTTTAGATATTTTTAGGATGTTTTTGGAAGATTTTTACTCATTTTTAAAATTAATATTTACAAGATTTTTCTTGCCAAATTTGGGGGATTTTTTTTTTTTTAAATAAAACTTTTAAGGGAAACTTTTAAGGAATTATTGGAATTTTCTCCCAGAAGGTTTTGCAAATTTTCAGAAATTTGGGGAATTTTTTGCTGAATTTTTGGATTTTTTTTCAGACAAGGAAACAATATTTTTTGGTGCCTGTAAATGAGGACAACAGGAGGGTTAAACCACAACACCCTGCAGAACTGGTTTAAATAAATTTCATTTAACAAGTCTGTCAACTTTAAATTACATTTTGTTCTTGAAAATATATTTGAGGATGATGATAGAATAAATGATATAATAATAGTAATAATAATGATAATATTAAATCCGTGTTAATGTCCGTTTTGAATTGAACATTTGCAAATCTTATTTAACTTAAACTATGAAAATAGAACAGTGACTGAAACTCGTCTGTTTTTATCCAAATAAATAGAAGTGATTCTAATGAAGCTGCAAAACGATCATGAAAAATTTTAATTCTTGTCAGGAACTAAATCCACCAAGGACTGAGCAGATAATCTGCAGCTGATCAATGATCAATAAGTCGGTCTCTTCTGCTGCTGATTTATGTTTTAATGTAAAGTAATCTGTCTTTATGTGTCATTTCAGCGGCTGCCATCTTTGCTTTTAGTTCATCGGAATCAGTGATTCAGACTTCAGCTCTTTAATTAAACAAATGTTTTATGGAGCAATAAAGTCTACACCTGAAGCATTAAAGATAAAGAGAGAAATGAGGCTCCACATAAAAACTGATCTTTATCTGATTCACCTCCAGCCACTCATCACTACGACTCCCAGCATGCATCTGGAAAACAGTCTGTGGGTTTTATTTATTTATGTTTAGTAATTCTAGGGAGCATTTTTCTTATTGATCTTTAATTCGTTGTGTTTCCTTTAGAAATGACATCACTTCCTGTCACACAACATTTAACTTTAGAGTTTAAAAGGTTTATTATCTTCATAAAACATTACAGGAAGACGCCATTAATCAGAAATAATCAGAATTCAGTCAATATTCAGACGTTCTTTTAACAAACCGTGTGTTTGGTAAAGTTCCAGGAAAATCCACCAAATATGAGCTTAAAAACATCTCATTTGAATGTTTTCACATCTCTGTTCCTGTTTGGAGGTTTTGTTCATAGATCTGGATGGGTTAGAAGAGCTAGACCTGGATGTGTTAGAAGATCTAGACCTGGATGGGTTAGAAGAGCTAGACCTGGATGTGTTAGAAGATCTAGACCTGGATGTGTTAGAAGATCTAGACCTGGATGTGTTAGAAGATCTAGACCTGGATGTGTTAGAAGATCTAGACCTGGATGGATTAGAAGATCTAGACCTGGATGTGTTAGAAGATCTAGACCTGGATGTGTTAGAAGATCTAGATCTGGATGTGTGAGAAGATCTAGACCTGGATGTGTTAGAAGATCTAGACCTGGACGGGTTAGAAGATCTAGACCTGGATGTGTTAGAAGATCTAGACCTGGACGGGTTAGAAGATCTAGACCTGGATGTGTTAGAAGATCTAGACCTGGATGTGTTAGAAGATCTAGACCTGGATGTGTGAGAAGATCTAGACCTGGATGTGTTAGAAGATCTAGACCTGGACGGGTTAGAAGATCTAGACCTGGATGTGTTAGAAGATCTAGACCTGGACGGGTTAGAAGATCTAGACCTGGACGGGTTAGAAGATCTAGACCTGGACGGGTTAGAAGATCTAGACCTGGACGGGTTAGAAGATCTAGACCTGAACGGGTTAGAAGATCTAGACCTGGATGTGTTAGAAGATCTAGACCTGGATGTGTTAGAAGATCTAGACCTGGATGTGTGAGAAGATCTAGACCTGGATGGGTTAGAAAAGACGATGTAGACCTGGATGGGTTAGAAGATCCTGTTTGTATATAAATATAATATATATAATATCATATCATATAAATCAGCCATTTTCAGTCCTTTGACATGTTTTGGAGGATTCTGGATGAACCTCCAGTAAACTGATATACCAGTTCAATGATAAACTGTACATTAATGATTAAAGATAAATACAGTCGACACGTCTTCAGTGTAGCATCCAGTAAACACATCCTGTCATGGTTTAATCGTCAGAATAAATATTTAACAAACTTGTAGAAAATCTCCTCATTATTTCGTATCATTGATCCTGAAACATGCAGATATTTTACAGACTGGATGGTAAAAACTGACCATTTCCTCTTCATTTTCCTTTAATCCTGCTGTTAAAAGCAGCTGTTAAAGGTGGATTAATTCTGATGTTAACTACCATTTTTATAGAGCAGCTCCAGGAAGCTGCTGTAGAATCTACGGTTGGTGTTTCTGAGAACAGTTTACCTCCAGGTGTGTTTTTCAGATGTAGATCTGAAGCAAACAGAACCCATCCCACCCAGAGAGGCTGTTGTTCTGCAGCTCCACATCGTCCTCTCCAGCCGATGGACTTTGCTGCTTGTGACAAATTGCATGTGGAAGGAAATCTGCAGGGCCCATTGAACTTTAGTATTGCTTTTATTCCTCTGACATGTTCCTGCTGAGATGAAATGGGATCGCTTTCTTTTTTTCCGTATTCACAGCTGCGTGGCCGCCGGTGGATAAACGGCCAGCGCTGCCGACAGTCAAACACATTTTTCTTTCTTTTTTTCTCTGCTTTCTCTGAGTCGCCTCGAGATTTCAGGTACTTGAAATGAAGTGAAGGAAGCGATGCACATTCATCCCAGCAGCAGTCGGCCTTCTTTTATTCCCTAAATGTTGCAGACATGGATCTTTGTTCGACATTTTTCACAACAGAATAGAGGAGGAATTCAGGAAATTCACTTTCAAGAAGCTTTTACATGTTGTCAGCGAATCCAGCAGCTCTCCAAGCAGGAAACAGAGAAACAGCAGCGTTTAAATTAAACCTGTGAGCGATGGAAGCCTGAACTCTGAGAGGACATTCATGGACGGACTGCAGTTATTACTGTCAGCTTCATTCTGACTCCAGCAGGGTTTCAGACTTTCTGTGTCTCCAGAGGATGGATCCTGGTGTTCCTGATGAGTGGAAGTCTTTTTTCCAAACATCTGCTGGGATGTTCATGGTCTCCAGAGTAGAAATCCAATTACAGACATTAAATCAACACAAACTTAAAGCTGGATCTGTGAATCCGGTTCCCAGAGGATGAATCCCAACGTTCACCACGACCCTCTGATCTGAGCATGTAAAAACCAGACATACAGCAGGAAGCATCTGGAGACCATGAACCAGGATATCACCCAAAGTATAAAAAACAAAAATATGTTTTACAGTGAAAGTCATCTGGTGGTGATCAAGCCTCTCTTTGGAGTAGTTTTGTGTGTTTTCTTTAAATTGTGCATCGTTTTGTGGTGATTTTGCATCTTGTGGTAATCAGGCCTGTCTTTGGGTTAATTTTATGTGTTTTTCCTTAAATTTTGCATCTTTTAATGTTGATTTTGCATCTTAATTAGGCCTCTCTTTGGACTAATATTTTATTTTGTGATGATTTTGTCTTGTGAAGAGTTTTCTGTGGTAAGTTTGGGACTTTTTGTCATAAGTTCACATCTTTTTGTTGTGATTTTTCACCTTATTGTGCTGGTTTTGCATCCTGTGATAATTTAGCCTCTCTTTGGGACAATTTTGTGTGTTTTTCTTAGAATTTTGCACTGTTTTGTGTTGATTTAGAAGTAGTAGTACTTCCTGAAGTAGCAGGAAGTAGCAGGACGTGGAGGAGGCGTCCAGGAAATAAGGAGGCGTCTCTTCTCTGCCACTGAGCGCTTTAATTAGAGGCCCTGCTGCTCATTAACGAGGACGCTAACGAGGAGCGCCACCCACTGCTCGCTAACGAAGGCTGGACGTGACACGGCGGCTGGCGGGGGGCTGTGATTGGCAGGCCACAGCAGGGGGCGTGGCCACTAATTGTAAAGTTAAGAAGCAGCGGGAGTCTGGATGTGTTGCTGCTCTTCATCGATCAGGCAGGTATTGATCATTCTGTTTGTGTTCAGTTCCATAGAAAGGTTATCAGCTATTGATGAGGCGCTGATGGGTCGTGGTCTTTCGCTTCTCTCTGGAAATCCATCCGGTTTGCTGTTAATAATAGAAATAAGAGTTACAGGAAGAACCATCAGTGACTCTGATCTGTGGCTTGTTTTATTGTTGGTATTTAACCTTTATTTAACCTTTATTCAACCTTTATTCAATGTCCGAGACGACAAGCAGCACAAACCAACAGACAAACAGAAATAAAGATTAATCATCAGTAAATACAAACTCTGGGGTCTGGGGGTCACTTCGAAATGTCCTTATTTCTGAAAGAGTAAGTAGTTATTGGCTCTTGAAAATGGGGGGAAAGTACAAAACATTCAATCCAAGTTCGTACTGTGTCCTCATACAGTTCAGTAGAACCTGATGTGTTAAAGTTTGAACAGACATTCTGACTTGAAATTTGTCCAGAATTACTCAAAATTGACTGAAATATCTTAAAAATTTGTCCAAAATAGGATAAATATTGTGGAAAAATGACCCAAAAAATGACTCTAAATTGTCCATAATGACCTGAAATCTATTAAACATTACTCAAAATGTACCAAAATCTCTTGAAATGCGTCCAAAATTACTCAAAATCTGCCAAAAATAAAATAAAGTTCATCTAAAATAAGTCAAAGTTGTTCAAAATTAAACTAATGAATCATTATTGGTTTCTGAGAATGGACAATATATTAGAGTTTTAGTGGTCTAGTGTCTCCATAAAGTTCCTGTAAGTGTTTATATCTATGGATGGATCCATATTTCTACTAAAATTCAGTCTTTGGTCCACATTTCTCCAACTGTTGAGGCTCTAACATCAGAAGAATCTGATGGGTTAAAGTTTGACCAGACAAGGTTCCAGTTTTTGGATATTTTGACTTGAAAACTGTTTAAAATTACTCATAATTTTTCCCAGAGTTGCTTGAATTTGTCCAAAATGACAAGAAGTCATAAGTCAAAAGTGTGGGGTCACTTAGAAATGTCCTTATGTTTGAAAGAAAAGGATTTTTTTCAATGAAGATAGCATTAAATGAATGATAAATCCAGTGTAGACATAGTTAATGTGGTAAATGACTATTGTAGCTGGAAACAGCTGATTTTTAATGGAATATCTCCATAGAGGTACAGAGGAACATTTCCAGCAACCATCACTCCTGTGTTCTCCTGTGTTCTAATGCTGCCGGTGTGTCTCCCTGCAGCTGCTGATCAGTGGATTGGTCACAGCTGTGGAAGCCTCACACCTGTAGATCATTCCATCTGCTGCTATAAAGACCGGCTTCACACAGCAGGAGACGGTGGATCATAATGCTCCGTTTGTGGACAGGCTTAAGAGGTACGAGTCCTGGGAAGCCCACCAGCTGCCGGAGCAGCCAGCGTTCTCTCCTCTGCTGTCCATGAGTGATGGACTGGACCCCTGCCACCCTAGTCAAGTAGGGCGTGGACCTTTACCCCCCTGGACTGCCCCGACCGGCCGATGAGGGCCACCCGGACCGCCGCTCCCTGGAGCCTGACTCCGTCCCCTCCATTCTGCAGAGTGCTGGCGAGTGTAAATAAGACACTGTGCTATAAATTCTGTTGATCTGCTTTCCGCTGTTCTGAGTGGTCTCTCAGGGGTTCCCAAAAATTCCTTACACCGTGACAGTGTTAGCTAGCGGTGTTGAAAGGCTAATGGATGGGAGGGTGTAGAAAACAGTGAATGTGTTTGGTGAGCTGATGGAGGTGGACGTCACTCCGGTAGAACATCAGACATTTCTGATTTTACAGACTCTGACTCTGATAAGAGTTTCTAGAGTTCAGTCCAGGTTGTTAACGGAGAGCAGGAAGAAGTCGAGGAAGCAAATAAAACAACTTCCTGTCCTTTTTTACTAGATACAGGTCTAAAATAAGAAGGAATCAGAGCTTAATCTCTCTTTGGGCTAATTTTGTCTGTTTTTGTGATGATTTTACATCATTTTGTGACAATTTTGTGACGTCCTGCGGGTCAAAATTGGCCCGTTTTAAAGTTTGAAAATGTGGGGAAAAAATATGCTTTCACAGTGAAACTTCTGATGTTCATATTTTTAACATTTTTGGGAAATTTTTGAACATTTTTTGGTGGAAAAAAATGTTTCTTAAGAACATTCACAAAAAATCCACCGAAATCCAGCAAATTTCGCTGGATTTTGGTTTTTTGTGAATGTTCTTAAAAAAACATTTTTTTAAAAATTGCTCTTTTTCCCACCAAAAATTTCCCAAAAATGTGGACATCAGAAGTTTCACTGTGAAAGCATATTTTTTTCCCCACATTTTCAAACTTTAAAACGGGCCAATTTTGACCTGCAGGACGACATGAGGGTTAATTGCGCTCTAAACATTGCAGAGGATGGTTTATCAGTCCTTAATAATGTTCTAAACATTGCAGAGGATGGTTTATCAGTCCTTAATAATGTTCTAAACATTGCAGAGGATGGTTTATCAGTCCTTTTCTTGACTTCCCTCTTCTATGGGGTGAATTTCAGCTTCTTCCCTCTGGATGGAGCTTTTTAGTCCCAAGGTTCAGGACAAACGTTCTAAAAACAGTTTTGTTCCCGTCACTGAGCTCAGTAAGAAGTAGTGACGATGCACTTTATTTTATTCTATTTATTTATCCTATTTGTTAGCTCTGTTTGTTATTGTGACTTTTAAATTTTCTATTTTTATCCCAGAGATTGCTTTTGTTTCCTTCAGGTTTTTTATTTTTATTAATCTTGATCTTATTTATTTTATCTTTTAACCTGTTCTTGCTGCTGTATTGATGAATGGATGAACTCTGAGCACTTTTTGGTCTTGTCACTCCATCAGGTAGCTGCCTGTCAGGTTCAATGTGTGTTTTGTAACGGAATGCGGTCATTTTTTTCTCCAAATCAAATCTACCCACGGGTAGAAGTGAAGTAACCTTGAACCCTGAGCAGCTAAAAACCTACAATTACACACTAATTACCCTCTGTGGTTATAAGGTGGTAAAATAATTGTGTTTGTACAGCAGGTCCTCGGTTTACGGCGTTTCATTGTTACGCCTCCATCTCCCATAAAGTTATTTAGAATGTCTCATTCCATCGTTCCAACGTACGGCATTTGCGATGTTGAAACACATTTCCAGTGGATGAATACATCGTCACATGGCGCTATCAGACAGCTTTGTTTCCATTCTCTGGTTGTACACCACCTTGGATTGTGCTACATTCACTAACTTTCTGTCCTTCATTATGGCTCCCAGCATAAGTCAGACTCTTCTGATGCTTGGAAGAAAAGGAAAGCCGTCTCCATGGAAGTGAAATTAGATAGAATAAAATGCTGGGAACAGGAAAAACACTGACTTACGGTGAAAATCGTGTACGTTGCACTGTGGGAAAGGAATTCCAACGTAAGCTGAGGACCGCCCTTTATTTACTGTTTCTGCACCAGAGAAGTCATTTAAATGTAAATGTTTGTCAGATGTTCAGGTGAACTAGGAAGGACTCGACCCCAGAAGTTCTAAAGTTACTGCAGCTAAAAACCAGATTATCATTAGCAGGATCAATCCATAACTGAGGGACTTTTGAAGTCCATGGGATATATCTTGCATACATTCTAATTAAAAATAGAAAAAAAATTAATGTTTTTATGTTCATTATGACCATGTCTTTACAAATTCCATAGTTATTTATTATGGAAACAATCACTTATTAATAAAAAATGACTGGATATCATGAAAATGTCAACTATGACACAAAAAGTCCCACAATTATATATTGACCCGTCCAGAATGACTTGAGAATGATCCATTATTACAGAAAATTAGTCCATAATGACACGAAATTTGTCCTAAATGACTTGAAAATTATCCCAAAGACACAAAAATGATCAAAAATGATCCAAGGTGACAAAAAAAATTTGTTGAAAATGACAAGAAATTTGTCCTAAATGACTGTAATATTGTCCAGGTCAATCTATAATTGAGGCACTTCTGAAGTCCATGGGATATATCTGCATACATTTTTATTAAAAGTAAAAAAAAAACTAATGTTTTTATGTTCATTATGATCATGTCTTTAAAAGTTCTATCATTATTTATTATGGAAACAATCACTTATTTAAAAAAAGACTGGATATCACTAAAATATCAACTAAATAACCGTCTGAATTTAATACCAACCACCTTCTAATGAGCTAAACAATAATAAAATGAGCTGATTCAGAAATAGTTTGGATTGTGTTCTTTTATTAAGTTGAGATAATCATGACAGATATTTCTTTTTTGGTAATATATCAAATTTTATATGGAAAATAACGAATTAAATCCCTTTCAAGTAAGTTCCCCATTACAAAACCACCTCTCCAGGAAGTGTGTTAATTCCAGATCACATGACCTGCTCCACATGATGTCATTTCCTCCTGAACAAAAGACTGGCCAGACTCCAAGGCTTTCTGACTTATTTAAGTAGTCAACAGGTTTACTACAATATCTGTAGAAATCACTTTACATTTCAGTTTTACTCAGTCATATATGTAATATTTAGAAGAATCTTTCTCTAAAATGCCATGTGGTGTTTGGTTTTATGTTGATTTTAGGCTTGAAAACAGCAAAAATGTCAACTATGATACAAAAAGACCCACAGTTATACATTCACCCAGCAACTCATCAGGTCTTTTCTCTTTTCAAGCCTTTAAGCTGAACTCAGGAGTTTGTGGAACCAGTGGAAGCTTCATCTGAAGATAAACTGTGAGCTGAATCTGTTACCAGATGGTCGGACCAGGCGGTTCTTTAAACACCTGCAGTGACTCGGTCTAGTCCTGACCTGAACGTCCAGCAGCTGGAGTCAAACGAGGACAGAGGGATGAAGGTGTTCTGATGCTGTGTGTTCTTCTGGATAACTGGCTGTTCAGGATGTTCCAGGTCATTCTGGGTTGGTGCTGTGTGATTCTGATACCAGGGATCAGGATACCGATGGTGTAAAACTATTCCCTGACCGACCTTCAGCTTGTTCCCTCCATCTCCAGCCTTTAGCTCGTGTTTCTCAGTCATTCTCTAAAAGTCACCTTGTTGATGTTTGCTGCAGAAATAATACAGATTTTAAGTTTCTGTTCATCTGCTTTCATAAAACACACTTTAAGTACAATAAAGTTATTACAACCAATAGAGTGTTTATGCTTTGGAACTGAATATCTCTGTAATGCATGAAGAAGAAACTGTTGAACCTTGTAGTAAAACTCTAGTAGAACCCTGTCTGAATGTAGTGTTAGAGGGTAAATGTCTTGTTGGAGGGTAAATGTCGTATCAGAGGGTAAATGTCTTGTTAGAGGGTAAATGTCGTATCAGAGGGTAAATGTAGTATCAGAGGGTAAATGTCTTGTTAGAGGGTAAATGTCGTATCGGAGGGTAAATGTCTTGTTAGAAGGTAAATGTAGTATCAGAGGGTAAATGTCTTGTTAGAAGGTAAATGTAGTATCAGAGGGTAAATGTAGTATTATAGAGAGTAAATGTAGCACCAGAGGGTAAATGTAGTATCAGAGGGTAAATGTAGCACCAGAGGGTAAATGTAGTATCATAGAGGGTAAATGTAGTGTCAGAGGGTAAATGTAGTATTATAGAGGGTAAATGTAGTATCAGAGGATAAATGTCTTGTTAGAGGGTAAATGTAGCGTTAGAAGGTAAATGTAGCACTAGAGGGTAAATGTAGTATCAGAGGGTAAATGTAGTATCAGAGGGTAAATGTAGCACTAGAAGGTAAATGTAGTATTATAGAGGGTAAGTGTAGCACCAGAGGGTAAATGTAGTATCATAGAGGGTAAATGTAGTGTCAGAGGGTAAATGTTGTGTCAATACCATTCAGCTAAAACCTGTATCTCCTGATCCTTGAGCTCAGAGCCACTCATCCCTCATTAATCATCTTTCTATCCAGTTTCCTGTTTCCAGAAGAACGTCGGGATGTTCAGAAACAGCTTCATAGATGTGTCCAGACGCCTCTAGAAAACAGAACTCTGCTAGTGAAACTTCTGAAACAACAGTGAAATTTCCAGGTTGTAAATCTACTCTAATGTTCCAAAGTTGCAGCAGAGGAACATAAATGAACCGTCACCTCCTTCTATAGCGCTCAGTCCACAGTTAGTGGCGTGGAAGTGGGTTGTCTGTTGGCTGCCTTGCTTAAAGGCACCTTGAATGGTCGGCCTTCCCGCCGCCGAGCTGCCGGGTCACCTCCAGGAGCGCCGATGCTGCTGTTTCTGCTGCTCATCCATCTTCAGCCTCGGCAACGGAGGCGATGCGTCTCCGGTGTCGACCAGGTGAGCGGAGCCATGCATTACCGAGCCCACCGCCGACCCGAGGGACGCCGACGCCCCGACGCCGCCGGAGCAGCTGGCTGCCGAAAACACAAACAGCAGCTCTGACAGGAAGTAATCCAACAAGGACGAGCCCCGCTTAATTTTATAGAACGCACGAGATTCTGCTGCATCAGGGTTAAAATGAAGATCAGAGGAGCAGAGCAGCTGCATTATCTGGAACCTGAAGGCAGCCCGAAGGTCTGAAAGGACCAGGAGCAACTGACTGAACAAACTGACACACAAAATGATCACAATGAGAAACAAAATGACCACAATGAGACACAAAATGACCAAAATAATGCTAAAAATGACCAAAATAACACTAAAAATGACCAAAATGAGACATAAACAACCAAAGTATCACTAAAATGACCAAATCATACAGAAAGAGCTGAAACGACATCGAAAATTGTCGTAAACAGACGCAGTATGACACAAAAAGGAAAAAATGTGACGCAACATGACGAACCAAATGAGCAAAATGACACTAAAAATGATCAAAATGACACTAAAAATGATCAAAATGACACTAAAAATGACCAAAATGAGACACAAAATGATCAAAATGAGACACAAAATGACCAAAATAACACTAAAAATGACCAAAATGACACACAAAGTGATCAAAATGACACATAAACAACCAAAGTATCACTAAAATGACCAAATCATACAGAAAGAGCTGAAACGACACCAAAAATGGTCGTAAACAGATGCAAAATGACACAAATATGACCAAAATGGTACTAAAAATGTGCAAAATGAGACACAAAATGAACAAAATCATACAGAAAGAGCTGAAATGACACAGTAAGACTTTAGTATTACACCTTTTATTACTATTATTAATGTACTCAATAAGAGTTTATTGTTACTTAAAACAGGAAGAATACCAATACAACACAAAAAATAAAATAAAAAAACAGTCAAGACATTAAAAACAGCCCATCCACACAGAGATATAATCAGTAAATATAAAGAACCTCATTAGAACCCTGAGAATGCTGCAGAAAATCTACATTTACTTTATTTACACAACAGATTTAAGAACATTTGAGTCAACTATAATCCTCCTCTGATCTGAATCTATCGTCTGATTCAGTAAAAAAACAGAAATTTATTAAGTCAGTTAATCAGCTAAATTCATCTAATAATTAATATGATTAAAACTAATTAGTCTCATTGATCAAACACGTTTGGTTCCAGTTTGGGTGATTTTCTTTAGTTTTAGACGGTAAATAAAAGCTCTCTGCTGTTTATTTGATCCTTCAAACCTCCAGTTAATGTGAGACTGTAAAACCTGAAGCCCTAAAAAGCAGAGCTGACTGAGGTGGAAGTTTCTGGGTTAGAGCTTCACCACCTTCTTTTCTCTGTTCTGCACGAGTCAGCATTGGCCTGAATTCCAACAATATCACCCTGAAGGATGTAAGAGCAGCTGCTGCAGCGTTCTCCTCGACCATCCTGCTCTCAGAAAGTCACCGGCTCAGCCCCCGACAAGCACCTGTGTTCGATTTCTCATCTCGACTCGGCGGAGTGCTCTAAGCCTTGTTCTCGCTGGCACTAATCCTCGCTAGAAAACAGCTTTCAGAGGATTAGCATCGAGGGGGGCAGAGCAGCGATTCCCTCCTTCTTCTCGTTTCCTCATGGCTCGGATCCATTCGGAGAATCTCTGACCTTCCACTCGGTTTCCTCTATGTCGACCTCCGCTGGCCTCCATTAAAGCTCCCAAGTCCCCGTTGACTCTCACTGAGAACTCCCCTCAGGTTCCTCCCCTTCACGCCGCCCGCACAACTTAACCGTGTAATTCCACGTTATCTGGAGGAACCGGGCGCCACGCAGCAGACTGGACCTGACCTGCTGCTATAAGCTACACAAAGAGACACAAAACAGCCACAAATAGACACAAAACAGCCACAAAGAGACACAAAACAGCCACAAAGAGACACAAAACAGCCACAAAGAGACACAAAACAACCACAAAGAGACACAAAACAGCCACAAAGAGACACAAAACAGCCACAAAGAGACAAAACAACCACAAAGACACAAAACAGCCACAAAGAGACACAAAACAGCCACAAAGAGACAAAACAACCACAAAGACACAAAACAGCCACAAAGAGACACAAAACAGCCACAAAGAGACACAAAACAGCCACAAAGAGACACAAAACAGCCACAAAGAGACAAAAAACAACCATAAAGAGACACAAAACAACCACAAAGAGACACAAAACAACCACAAACAGACACAAAACAACCACAAAGAGACACAAAACAACCACAAACAGACACAAAACAACCACAAAGAGACACAAAACAACCACAAAGAGACACAAAACAGCCACAAAGAGACACAAAACAGCCACAAAGAGACACAAAACAACCACAAAGAGACACAAAACAACCACAAACAGACACAAAACAACCATAAAGAGACACAAAACAACCACAAAGAGACACAAAACAGCCACAGAGACACAAAACAGCCACAAAGAGACACAAAACAACCACAAAGAGACACAAAACAACCACAAAGAGACACAAAATAACCACAAACAGACACAAAACAACCACAAAGAGACACAAAACAACCACAAACAGACACAAAACAACCACAAAGAGACACAAAACAACCACAAAGAGACACAAAACAGCCACAAAGAGACACAAAACAGCCACAAAGAGACACAAAACAGCCACAAAGAGAGACAAAACAACCACAAAGAGACACAAAACAACCACAAACAGACACAAAACAGCCACAAACAGACACAAAACAACCACAAAGAGACACAAAACAACCACAAACAGACACAAAACAACCACAAAGAGACACAAAACAACCACAAAGAGACACAAAACAGCCACAAAGAGACACAAAACAGCCACAAAGAGACACAAAACAGACACAAAACAGCCACAAAGAGACACAAAACAGCCACACAGAGACACAAAACAGCCACAAAGACACAAAACAACCACAAAGAGATACAAAACAACCACAAAGAGACACAAAACAACCACAAACAGACACAAAACAACCATAAAGAGACACAAAACAACCACAAAGAGACACAAAACAGCCACAAAGAGACACAAAACAGCCACAGAGACACAAAACAGACACAAAACAGCCACAAATAGACACAAAACAGCCACAAAGAGACACAAAACAGCCACAAAGAGACACAAAACAGCCACAAAGAGACACAAAACAACCACAAAGAGACACAAAACAGCCACAAACAGACACAAAACAGCCACAAAGAGACACAAAACAGCCACAAAGAGACACAAAACAGCCACAAAGAGACACAAAACAGCCACAAAGAGACACAAAACAACCATAAAGAGACACAAAACAACCACAAAGAGACACAAAACAACCACAAACAGACACAAAACAACCACAAAGAGACACAAAACAACCACAAACAGACACAAAACAACCATAAAGAGACACAAAACAACCACAAAGAGACACAAAACAGCCACAGAGACACAAAACAGCCACAAAGAGACACAAAACAGCCACAAAGAGACACAAAACAACCATAAAGAGACACAAAACAACCACAAAGAGACACAAAACAACCACAAACAGACACAAAACAACCACAAAGAGACACAAAACAGCCACAAAGAGACACAAAACAGCCACAAAGAGACACAAAACAACCACAAAGAGACACAAAACAACCACAAAGAGACACAAAACAGCCACAAAGAGACACAAAACAGCCACAAAGAGACACAAAACAGCCACAAAGAGAGACAAAACAACCACAAAGAGACACAAAACAACCACAAACAGACACAAAACAGCCACAAACAGACACAAAACAACCACAAACAGACACAAAACAACCACAAAGAGACACAAAACAACCACAAACAGACACAAAACAACCACAAAGAGACACAAAACAACCACAAAGAGACACAAAACAGCCACAAAGAGACACAAAACAGCCACAAAGAGACACAAAACAGACACAAAACAGCCACAAAGAGACACAAAACAGCCACACAGAGACACAAAACAGCCACAAAGACACAAAACAACCACAAAGAGATACAAAACAACCACAAAGAGACACAAAACAACCACAAACAGACACAAAACAACCATAAAGAGACACAAAACAACCACAAAGAGACACAAAACAGCCACAAAGAGACACAAAACAGCCACAGAGACACAAAACAGACACAAAACAGCCACAAATAGACACAAAACAGCCACAAAGAGACACAAAACAGCCACAAAGAGACACAAAACAGCCACAAAGAGACACAAAACAACCACAAAGAGACACAAAACAGCCACAAACAGACACAAAACAGCCACAAAGAGACACAAAACAGCCACAAAGAGACACAAAACAGCCACAAAGAGACACAAAACAGCCACAAAGAGACACAAAACAACCATAAAGAGACACAAAACAACCACAAAGAGACACAAAACAACCACAAACAGACACAAAACAACCACAAAGAGACACAAAACAACCACAAACAGACACAAAACAACCATAAAGAGACACAAAACAACCACAAAGAGACACAAAACAGCCACAGAGACACAAAACAGCCACAAAGAGACACAAAACAGCCACAAAGAGACACAAAACAACCATAAAGAGACACAAAACAACCACAAAGAGACACAAAACAACCACAAACAGACACAAAACAACCACAAAGAGACACAAAACAGCCACAAAGAGACACAAAACAGCCACAAAGAGACACAAAACAACCACAAAGAGACACAAAACAACCACAAACAGACACAAAACAACCACAGAGACACAAAACAACCACAAACAGACACAAAACAACCATAAAGAGACACAAATCAACCACAAAGAGACACAAAACAGCCACAAAGAGACACAAAACAGCCACAGAGACACAAAACAACCATAAAGAGACACAAAACAACCACAAACAGACACAAAACAACCACAAACAGACACAAAACAACCACAAAGAGACACAAAACAACCACAAACAGACACAAAACAGCCACAAAGAGACACAAAACAGCCACAAAGAGACACAAAACAGACACAAAACAGCCACAAAGAGACACAAAACAGCCACACAGAGACACAAAACAGCCACAAAGACACAAAACAACCACAAACACACAAAACAACCACAAAGAGATACAAAACAACCACAAAGAGACACAAAACAGACACAAAGACACAAATCAACCACAAACAGACACAAAACAACCACAGAGACACAAAACAGCCACAGACACAAAACAACCACAAAGAGACACAAAACAGCCACAAAGAGACACAAAACAGCCACAAAGAGACAAAATAACCACAAAGACACAAAAGAGCCACAAAAAGACACAAAACAGCCACAAAGAGACACAAAACAGCCACAAAGAGACACAAAACAACCACAAAGAGACACAAAACAGCCACAAAGAGACACAAAACAGCCACAAAGAGACACAAAACAGCCACAAAGAGACACAAAACAGCCACAAAGAGACACAAAACAACCACAAAGAGACGCAAAACAGCCACAAAGAGACAAAATAACCACAAAGACACAAAACAACCACAAAGAGACAAAATAACCACAAAGACACAAAACAACCACAAAGAGACACAAAATAGCCACAAAGAGACACAAAACAGCCACAAAGAGACAAAACAACCACAAAGACACAAAACAGCCACAAAGAGACAAAACAACCACAAAGACACAAAACGGCCACAAAGAGACACAAAACAGCCACAAAGAGACAAAACAACCACAAAGAGACACAAAACAGCCACAAAGAGACCCAAAACAACCACAAAGAGACACAAAACAGCCACAAAGAGACAAAACAACCACAAAGAGACACAAAACAGCCACAAAGAGACACAAAACAACCACAAAGAGACACAAAACAGCCACAAAGAGACACAAAACCACACTATCTAGAGAAGCTGGGTGACACCAGCAGCTGAACTGCTCCTGCACGGCGCCGCTGCATGCGGCTGCAGGAACATGCAGGTGAATGCAGGTTGACAGAAGGAGAAGTGGAACTGAGTCGTGCTGCAGGCGACACTCGGATGATCTCAGCCCGACACAAAGAGGCGTCCTGCTGAAGAAGACGAGCGCTGAAGGCCTGCTTCAGATGCTGAAAGACAGAAATAATGTAAGACCTTGTTGTGTTTGTGCAGCAGCGTTGTGTTTGCATGAACAAAGGGAGGATTATTGTGCTACTGGAGGCCACCACTCCTGCAGCGAACACACACTCAACTACTTTGTGAAGATGGTAAATTTAACTTTCTCCTCCAGTTTCTGCTTCTTTTTATGTTTTTTCTTCCCTCAAACCTCTGCAAATATTTCGTCTTATCATCGGCCTTGATTCCATTTCTTCTTCTCCACAAAAATGATACTAAAAATGACCAAAATTAGACTTAAAATGATCAAAATAACACTAAAAATTACAAAAATTAGACACAAAATGACCAAAATAACACTGAAAAGGACCAAAATGAGACACAAACTGGCCAGAATGACACTTAAAATGACCACAATGAGACACAATATGATCAAAATCAGACACAAAATGACTAACAAGACACTTAAAATGACCACAATGAGACACAAAATGACCAAAATAACACTGAAAATGACCACGAGACACAAAATTATCAAAATGAGACACAAAATGACTAAAATGACACTAAAAAATGACCAAAATAACACTGAAAATGAACAAAATGACGCTTAAAATGATCAAAATGACACTAAAAATGACCAAAATTAGACTTAAAATGATCAAAATAACACTAAAAAAGACACTAAACACAGCTGTCCTCCTCTGTGTGAACAAAAGGAGGATTATTGTGCAGCTACTGGAGGCCACCACTCCTGCAGCGAACACACACAACTATTTTCTGAAGATGGTAAATTTAACTTTCTCCTCCAATTTCTGCTTCTTTTTATGTTTTTTTCTTCCCTCAAACCTCTGCAAATATTTCGTCTAATCATTGGCTTTGATTCCATTTCTTCTGCTCCACAAACAGCAGGCCTTCAGTTAAGAGTAGAGAGATGAAAGCTGCTGCATCTGGGCAGGGATCAAAAAAAAAAAAAAAAACCTGCTTTTCCCCCTCAGCTTCCAAATTCCTGCTGGTTGTGACGGAGTTGTAAATACCCCAGATAAAAGCCGCTCTGCTGCCGCTGCTTAACATTCCCATTAGACTTCCCACAATGGCTGCTTTGTGCTCTCGTGTACGGATTGGAAGGAACATTCCTTCGCCTCCGGTGCTCTGAAAACATAATTCAATCACAGAAGAGTGGAAAACAGAGACGTGAGCTCGGTGATCTGACGAACAAAAGCAGAAATGTTTTGGGAATTCTCCAAGGTGAGAGCTGAAGGGAAGATTAGACGGATGAAGAACTGACACCAGGACTGTGTGTTGTTGGAAGAAGCAGCGTTTAAGGATCTGCAGGAGGCCGATTAGATCCACCAGCCCCGTCTGAACCTTTAATGAGCCGCTGCTGATGAGGACAAACAAACCGGCTGAACCGAGACGGTTGTCGACCTGAACAAAGAAACCTGCTGCTGTCAAACTAAAGTCCAACTGAATCCTCCTCTTCTCCTGGAACAACACCAGGCTAGTCCAGAACTTCAGGGTCAGATCAGTTCAACGCTGGAGGCTGATGGGAGAGTAGGAGGGAAATGATCTAACTTCACAGGTTTTAAAGTTCTGTTTATAGTTCTGAGCAGAAGAAGTCGACAAAACATCAACAGGTCAAGCTCTGGTCAAAATGTCGGAGCGTATTCAATGAAGAATGATGATAACCAGGAAAAACAGTCCCATCCTAACCGAGGAGAGGCCTGATTCTGAGCCAGGAAACACAAACCAACCACAAAGAGACACAAAACCACCACAAAGAGACACAAAACAACCACGAAGAGACACAAAACAACCACACTGGAGATCAGACTGGACTGGATGTGGAAGCTGGACTGAGATGAGTTGGACTCTCCTGATCTAGTTCTTCCTCATTATCTCCATCTTTCTCTGTTTCTGCCTCATTTCCATGATTTTTATTATCTTTCCTCCTTTTCCATTATCCTTCCTTCTCTACTTCCTCCTGTTCTTCTCTTCTTCCTGGTTTTCTTCTGTTTGTTCTTCTGATATCTTGGAGATCTTTCAGTCTGAAACCAGCATCAGAAGGTGGTGAAGAGGAATCCTCGTCCTCTGGGGCTCTCTGGGTCGGACGTCCTGCTTTTCCAGGTTTTCCAAAGGCACCGCCGTCGTCTCCACAGGAACCAGGTGACCTGCGGAGGTTGCCGCGGGTGACAAGCAAAGAATCTGAAAAATGTGCCGCTGTCTGGGGAGAAAAACACACGGCGGCGTATGAAATATTACGGCTGCCGTTGATGGAGCTTATTTGGGCGAGCTGCTGTTTGTGCAGCATCAGCGTTGGGATGTGATGACGGTAATAAAGTGCAGCTGCTAAATAAAGCCTCTAATGGCAGCACCGTTCATCAGACGCTAGCTCCAGGAACCCACACATCTGAACATTTAACAGAAAGGTCGAGGGTGGAGCTCCCAATAGCACTACAAGGAGGCACAATAGTACTACAAGTAGATGCAATAGTACTACAAGGAGACACAATAGTACTACAAGTAGATGCAATAGTACTACAAGGAGACACAATAGTACTACAAGTAGATGCAATAGTACTACAAGTAGACACAATAGTACTACAAGGAGACACAATAGTACTACAAGTAGATGCAATAGTACTACAAGGAGACACAATAGTACTACAAGTAGATGCAATAGTACTACAAGGAGACATAATAGCACTACAAGGAGGCCCAATAGTACTACAAGTAGATGCAATAGTACTACAAGGAGACACAATAGTACTACAAGTAGATGCAATAGTACTACAAGGAGACATAATAGTACTACAAGGAGACACAATAGTACTACAAGTAGACGCAATAGTACTACAAGGAGACACAATGGTACTACAAGTAGATGCAATAGTACTACAAGTAGACACAATAGTACTACAAGGAGACACAATAGTACTACAAGGAGAGGGTAGGGTTAGGGTCAGGGTTAGTAGGGTTAGTAGGGTCAGGGTTAGTAGGGTCAGGGTTAGTAGGGTTAGGGTTAGTAGGGTTAGTAATAATAATAATAATAATAATAAATTTTATTTATAAAGCGCTAGTAGGGTCAGGGTTAGTAGGGTCAGGGTTAGTAGGGTTAGTAGGGTTAATAGGGTCAGGGTTAGTAGGGTTAATAGGGTTAGTAGGGTCAGGGTTAGTAGGGTTAGTAGGGTCAGGGTTAGTAGGGTTAGTAGGGTCAGGGTTAGTAGGGTTAATAGGGTCAGGGTTAGTACGGTTAATAGGGTTAGTAGGGTCAGGGTTAGTAGGGTTAATAGGGTCAGGGTTAGTAGGGTTAGTAGGGTCAGGGTTAGTAGGGTTAATAGGGTCAGGGTTAGTAGGGTTAATAGGGTCAGGGTTAGTAGGGTTAATAGGGTCAGGGTTAGTAGGGTCAGGGTTAGTAGGGTTAGTAGGGTCAGGGTTAGTAGGGTTAGTAGGGTTAATAGGGTCAGGGTTAGTAGGGTCAGGGTTAGTAGGGTTAACAGGGTTAGGGTTAATAGGGTCAGGGTTAGTAGGGTTAATAGGGTTAGTAGGGTTAATAGGGTCAGGGTTAGTAGGGTCAGGGTTAGTAGGGTTAATAGGGTCAGGGTTAGTAGGGTCAGGGTTAGTAGGGTCAGGGTTAGTAGGGTTAGTAGGGTTAATAGGGTCAGGGTTAGTAGGGTTAATAGGGTCAGGGTTAGTAGGGTCAGGGTTAGTAGGGTTAGTAGGTTTAATAGGGTCAGGGTTAGTAGGGTTAATAGGGTCAGGGTTAGTAGGGTCAGGGTTAGTAGGGTCAGGGTTAGTAGGGTTAGTAGGGTCAGGGTTAGTAGGGTCAGGGTTAGTAGGGTTAGTAGGGTTAACAGGGTTAGGGTTGGTGTCAAGCTCCTCCTGACGTCCGGTCGACCTCCGTCTGCTCCTCTTCTGCTGCTCATGGAGCTCCTTCCAGGATGTTTAATAGTCGACAGGCACCATTAGCTTCTCCTGTAACGAACGACGTGTCGTTAACTCAAACACTGGCAGGTAGGCCACTAATTGGAGCTTAAAATGAGGCGACGCTTCGTATAATAAGTTGACACCAGTTATTAACTTCCAGTAATAATAACAACACTCAGAATGCGGCTAGTTGTAAATAAATGGAGGGAAAAAGACAGTTGGCACAGCAGACTGCACATAATATCAGCTAGTAATGAGCCGCCAGCATTAAACTCACACTCGCATGGAAAATGGCTTTTTGGCTCGTCGCTGTGATGATATGCATCTGTTTAACTTTACTTCCTGTTTGTCCTTAATTCAGACAGGAGGCTCCCCTGACGTTCAATTACACCTGGTGGTGTCCCTGCAGGCTTCCGTAGGCAGCAGAGTCACAAGTCTGGAATCTTCTCACGAGCCTGGAATCTTCTCACGAGTCTGGAATCTTCTCCATCCGTCTGAAAATAGAGATATTTTTCAGGTTACAGAGATAAACTGACAACGTTTCAGGATACAACTCAGATTCCTGTGATGAATCCAGCAGCAGGTCAGAGTTTGGAGGAAACATCAGGACGGAGGTTTAACGTCTGAATGTGTTTAAACAAAGCAGCCGTATTTTCAGACGATATTCATAGAACTTTAAACATTAACATCTATTCACTGAAGAACATCAGTTAGTTTTATTGTTTTTTTTCACCTGAACACTTTCACTCTTTGTGTCCATTTCAGGAATAAATCAGAGCTCGTCAGAACATTAGTGTTTATTACAGCTCTGCAGTAATTCTTAGCATCAGCAAGTCAAATCAGAGGGTTGGAAACCAGCAGGACTTCAGATGTTCACCACCATGGAGACAGATTCACAGGAACCACTCCAGCTGATTATTGATTACTGACAATCAGATCAGGCTGAATCTTGCTGTTGCTCCCTGGCTGTGTACAGACCATAATAGCCCCCAGAGACACTGAGACATATTAATCAGCTCAATGTTTAACCCTTTAGTAGGCGAACAGAAGCTTTTATCAGTTTCACCTTCAGTTTTCTTCAGTTCTTCATTGTGAAGACATGAAGAACTGCTTCAGCACTCCAGAAGTTACAGTTAAACTGGAAGTTCCTGGACTGTACCTGATGTTTCGCACCTCCTCTAACTTTTATCTCCTTCATTCTCACTGATTAAACCTCCTGAGAGCTGACAGGAAGTTCTGAGCTGGAGGGAAGCCAACAGATGGAAAGAAAACATCCTGAATAAAGTAAAATATAAAGGTTTATTCTGTCTGTTTTTAAGAAGAAATAAAGCAGCAGGTTTAAGTCAAACAGACCAGTTAGGAGTCCAGATGTTAGCATGAAGGTCCTCAGGATGAGCCTGAAGTTATCTTCACGTACAACTAAAGTCAAATTTTAACCATGTATTGAGGGAAACATGTTTTATATAGTTAGATTGCAGTCATATCTTTGTCTTTTATTTTGTTAATCCACTGTTTCCTTTTCAGCCAACAAACCATACATTAGATGGGATGAAACTCGTCACCATGGCAACCCAGAAAACAGAGGAGAAGCTTTGAAGATGCAGTGAAAGAGTCATATTTAACCCAAACTGTGATGTTTTCCTGAACCAAACCAGGTGGAACAAGTCTGAGAACCCAAAATACAGAACCAGCAGTTTAAATCGAGTTTATTTTCATAAAGAGTGGTAAGTGCTGAAAATGTATCTAACTAATATTATGAACAAGATCTGAAAAGAACAAGGCAGAAAACCAAAAGTAATCAGAGCTGATGAACCAGAATTACCGGGAAACTCCAGGCCTGAAGTCTGAAACCAACAAACTGAACCAGAGAGAACTGCTGCAAACATCTGCAAAGAATCAGCCAGAAGTTATCTCAGAGTTCAGCAGTTAGTCTGAGCAGAACCAGAACCAGAGAACTTCAAACTAGAATCAGCTGCAGGACAAACACTGACCTGGTCAAACTCATCCAAACCGGAAACCTTTCCTCAGACATCAATCCAGATGTTCATTGAAGAAATGTGATTCTTTTGAACGTTAATGAAAATGCAGTTTATTGGGAACCAGGTTTGGTCAAACAGAACAACCAAAGAGTTTCAGAAGGAAGAGAAATGAAAATCTATTAAATCAAATGTAACAGTTTGTACTTTTGCATGCAGAAAATCCAGTCTGACAGTTAAGTGTGGCCTCAGATCAAGATTCCCATTCAGATGAACTCAGCGAGTTGTGGTTGGCCATCTGCAGATGTTAAACCGTTAGAAGCTGGATGTGTTTTGTAGAAGTGATCAGGACAGTAAAGGGTTTGATCTGGGGCCTAATAAGTGGATCCAGAACATCGATAAACTGGTGTTTTTCTGCTCCGGTGACTTGAGTACAGATGAAATATTCAGTGGATGGTTTCATTCAGAGCCTCGGGCTGCTGCTCACCACCACCTGACACCGCTGACATTCTTTACAGAGCTGATGGATTATTAAAACCATCACTGCTTCACCTCCCCGCTCGCTGCTTCATGCAAAACACTTTCGCCTCCGGATGTTTGAGGCCATGAACACAACCTGCTGCAAACTGTATCGACCTGCAGGAGAGATGGTGGAACTCAACAGCCAAACAACACAACAAATCAACAACCAAACAATCCAATAAACCAACAAACAAAAAATAAAACAACCCAACAACCAAAACAAACAAGTATACAATCCAACAATCAAATAACTAAACAACCAAACAACACAACAACCAGACAACACAACAAACCAACAAACAATCTAATAACCAAACAGCCAAATAACAAAAAACCCAACAACCCAACAACTCAACAAACCAAACAATCAATCCAGCAATCCAACATTCAAACAATCCAACAACCAGACAACTCAACAACCAAACAACAAACAACTGAACAATCCAAGAACCAAAAAACCCAACAACCATACAATCCAACAACAAACAACCCAACAACAAACCAACTCAACAACCAAACAACACGGAGTTAAAGAAACGACAGCAGCAGCAGCAACATGTGCAGAAAGAGGAATCACAGAGAGATGATAAATGAGATGATAAATTTCCATCTGGATGGAAATACAAATATTGCCCATATCAGTGATATTCAGTAGATTCTTCATGAGTAGGAGTTCTGATACATTAGTATTAATACTGCACAGATTTGTACAAATGTTTCCTGCCAGCTGCAGAACTTTAATTTTATTTCTACAGCATTAATCATCTGACAGCAGTAGAGACTTTAGAATTATAATCATAAAACTGAAACTATCCAAAGCTGTCAATCAATAAATGACAGAGGAACATTAAAACACTGAGAGTTATCATAATCAGACTGTAATTTCCCAGGAGCAGTCGAACCTGCAGCACCAGGAAACTAAGTGGAGCATCAGCCGCCGGATTAACCGCTGATCCACATCCAGCCTCGCTGATTTAAATCGCATTCTGTGTGTCTGTGAGGAGGTGGATGAAAGGAAATATCTCTGTTTACTTCTGCTGCTTTGACCCGTTTCATTTGTATCTGCAGAAATATTAATAACACAACAGGGATATGAGAAGATTTTTACCAACAAATTGATCAGTGTGAAGGGAGGCAGCTGCTGCTTGTGAATCAGAAAACAACATTTCACTCTAATGAGTAATAACTGCTGGAATCAAAAGGTCAGAAAAACATCGAGGCTGTTTTAACGGCAGAAAATATCAGCGGCAGCTACTCAGCGATGCACTGCAAAAACATGTCAGCGTCTTAATTTCACTCTGATTCTCATTCAGCCGACCACACAGCAAAATCTGATTTGTTTGAATATCCGCTGACCTTTCAGAGGAAACACACGCCTGCCTTTAAGTGTTTGTCTCCATACACAGATGAATAATGCAGATAACTCCGCTAGAATCAGAGGAAATAAAAGCAGTGTGATCCAGAGACGCCGTCACCGCTTCCAGATTGATTCATGTAAAACTTTCAAATCCCTTCAGAGGATGAATGTTGATCGTTTAGCTCCAGCAGCAGGTCAGGAATATTCAGAAACAAACTGAGTGAAGCTTCATTTTACCCTAAAGCTGCTGTAGCCCTGGACTGATGGATGTTTGCAGTAATTAGAGGCTTTACATGTACATGAAGCTCTGTGCTGTAAAATTCAGCAATTATGTGAAACTCATGCAGGAAACATTCAGCAGTGGCTGCTTTAGTTTCTGCCACCATCCCAAATTGCAGGTTTATGACAAAGCATGAGTCACTGATGGGATTCATCTAAACGTGAACATCTAGTCACTCAATTACTGCATGAAGTACAATCCTGAGGTACTTGTACTTGTTGACGAGCACTAGAGTTGTTATCAGCTCCACCAAACAGATTTTCCTCTAAACTTTTCACATTTTAATGAAAGTTCCAGTATCTGGTGAACTCTGACAGGAACAGTGAGCAGCAGCTGGTGTTTAGATATCAGGAAAGTTCCACAGAGGGAATTTAGAATTTATTTCATGAGGACGTCCAGAGAAATCCGACTTATCCAGTTTGAGACTCTAAGTCGGACTTAGAGTTCCCTCGGGTGCCCAAGGACCCCCAATCAACCCAAGGTTCCCCAGGTGCCAAAGGTCCTACAGCAACCCAAGATGCTCAAGGTCCCACAGAAGCCCAAGGTCCCCCATCAACCCAAAGTCCTCCAGAAAGGAGGACCTTGGGTTCCACTGGAGACCTGATGAAAATCTCCAGAAATTTGATGGATGTTTAGAAAAGCTGTGCTGGTTTCCTTCAGGTTTGTCTTTTCCAACCTGCTGACTGTAAACCCCCATCCTGTTTTAGACTTAGACTGTAAGTCTAAAACTGAATCTAGGTCTAAAACTGTGACTTAGAGTCTAAGTCTTAAACTGGATCAGTAGGATTTCTTTGGACATCTTCATAAGATTAGAACTTATTTAATGAACTTATTTCTCCATGGACCAGAAGGAGAAACATTCATAGTCCAATATGGTGGAACGTCATGCTTTGGGTTTAGATCTAACGGCATCAGGAAAAACGACTGTGGAGGAAACATCAGCAGTGGTGAATTTTGTGGAGAAGAGAATCAATGAGAAGATGATGGAGCCAGAGTCCAGACCTGAATCCATCTAGAACCTTCAGAGTGATGGAGGGAAGCTTCAACCTCGAAAACACTTTTAGAAACTACAGTACCGGTCAACAGTTGGGGTTCATCCAGACAATTCCATATTTTCCATGAAAACTCCCACTTTTCTCCATGTGCTAACATAACTGCACAAGGGTTTTCTAATCATCAATTAGCCTTTCAACACCATTAGCTAACACAATGTAGCATTAGAACACAGTAGTGATGGTTGCTGGAAATGTTCCTCTGTACCTCTATGGAGATATTCCATTAAAAATCAGCTGTTTCCAGCTAGAATAGTCATTTACCACATTAACAGTGTCTACACTGGATTTATCATTCATTTAATGCTATCTACATTGGAAAAAATTATTTTCTTTCAGCAATAAGGACATTTCTAAGTGAGCCTAGACTTTTGAACTGTAGTGTATATGAAGTATTTCATTGATATGGTGGCTGGAAAAGACTTTGACATTAAATAAAAGAAACAGAAATGGTTCAATTTCATCATGTTTAAAAATCTGAGGAAACCTGCAGGTCAGATGAACTTTACAGTTTGTATAAATAACAGAGTTTTAGCAGCTTACTGCTAATTTTAGAGGCTCTGAGCTCAACTTTGGCTCATTAATTAATGAGCTGATGCTTCTCCTCCCAACATGCTTGTTTGTTGTCGCTCCTCCAGAATCCAACTCTTCTGTTCTGAACATGAAACGCCGTCGAATCCTCCACCACCAGTCGGATTCTCATGGAGACAAAGCGAAGCAAATGGCTGCTGTAAGACTGGAAATCAATTTCCAAACTGGTGGTTTGATTTGGCAGAACGCTGCAGTGACATCCCATTACTCCATCCACCTCCAGATTTCAGCGGAGTTAACGTTCTCCCTCCGTCAGAGTCAATATTGTCACACATTTCTGAGAGAGTCTGAACACAACAGTACAAGTGTTGAGAGGAAAACACAGATTCACGGCTCCTCCTCCAGAGAGCTTTTAGCAAAAAGACACAAAACAAAGCTGAGCGTGGCACAGCAAAATACCCTAATCCTGTAAGAAAGGAAGCAGCTGAGGAGATATGTATTTACAACAACACAACAACAACACAACAACTATCTAATCCTGTAAGAAAGGAAGCAGCTGAGGAGATATGTATTTACAACAACACAACAACAACTACACAACAACAACACTACAACTATCTGTAATCCTCTAAGAGAAAACTGTGGCAAAACGAAGGAAGACAAAACAGCTGAATGATGACAAGCAGTCAACTACACATCAACACAACTACACAACTACACATCAACACAACTACACATCAACACAACTACACAACTACACAACAGAACCAGAACCAACTTTAAGCTGCTCTAATGTGGAACACAGAACCAGACCCAGAACCAGAACCAGACCCAGACCCAGACCCAAAACCAGATCCAGATCCAGATCCAGATCCAGAACCAAAGATGTAAATGTGCTGATTCTGAAGCTGAGAGGATTTCAGTCAGATTTACTTCAACAATCATTTTCTACTTCAGACCACAAATAGAAGTCCAAATAAAACACACACAGTAACACACACACAGTAACACACACATTCCCACCCTGAGCAGCCATCAGATGAAGGCGACAGTTTTTCCTCCAGGTTCTGCGTTTATCTGCTCCACATCTGGATGATGCAACCTGGAGAAAGACGAGTTCAAAGGAGGACGTTAGATGGAGATGAAACAGGAAACTGGACGGGTTTATTCTCTCTCTGTTGTTTTCCTCTTTAATCAGAACGTTTATGTCCACAAGTAATCCAGACACACAAACACTGGGACAGTTTCATTTACTGTATAACATGTATGTAACATGTATGATGCTGGAAACACTGAGGTATAAACACATGATGCATTAAAAAAAAAAACAATAGATACAATAGAATAGAATAGCTTTATTGTCATCATACATGGGAACATGATGAAAATATAAGTAGCTACCACTAGACGATGCATTAAAACAAACTAAATTAACAATAAATAAGAAAAACAAATGTACATATAAAACAAAACTATATCAAAAATTCCAACATGTGCACAAGAGGCAAGATACCTCCAGTACAGTGAGGAGGTAATGGGATCAAATAAAAGCCAGTAAAACTGAATAAATATGTACAGGAGATTGCACATAAGCAGCATTATTAAAAGCAACACTGTGTGTTACTGCTTAGAGTTTAGAAGTCTGATGGACCATTGCTAACTCTATTCTACTCTTTACTCCAGGGGGCTGGAAGGGAGACTCTGACCGATTGTTGAAACTCGGTTCCAGGAGGAGCAATGATTCTGTCCTGGTCATGGAGCTGTGGATCGGAGCTGCTGAGGGGGTCATGGGAGTCCGACCTGCCAGTCTACATGTGTTTTGTGGATCTGGAGAAGTCCTACGACAGTGTCCCTGAGAGGCTCTGTGGGGGGATACTGAGGGAGTATGGAGTACTGAGGGAATATGGAGTACTGAGGGAGTACGGGGTACTGAGGGAGTACGGGGTACTGAGGGAGTACGGGGTACTGAGGGAGTATGGAGTACTGGGGGAGTATGGGGTACTGAGGGAGTATGGAGTACTGAGGGAGTATGGAGTACTGAGGGAGTATGGGGTACTGAGGGAGTATGGAGTACCAGGCTCTCTGATTAAGTCCCTGTACAACCAAAGTGAGAGCTGTGTCCGCATACTCGGCACTAAGTCAGACTCGTTTCCAGTGGGTGTTGGACTCCTCCAGGGCTGTCCCTGGTCTCTGATCCTGTTTGTGGTCGTCATGGACAGGATCTCAAGGATCAGCCGGGGTGTGGAGGGTGTCTGGTTTGGGGGGCCTCAGGATTGTGTCTCTTTTTGCAGATGATGTGGTTCTGTTGGCTTCCTCAGACCTTCAGCAGCACTGGAGCGGTTTGCAGCCGAGTGTGAAGCAGTGGGGATGTGGAGCAGAACCTCCAAGTCTGAGGCCATGGTTCTCTGCTGGAAACCAGGGGATTGCTCCCTCTGGGTTGGGGGGGAGTTGCTTCCCAAGGGAAGGACTTCAAGTATCTCAGGATCTTGTTCACGAGTGATGGGAAAAAGGAGCTAGAGATGGACAGGAGGATTGGTGCAGCGTCAGCAGTAATGAAGGCGTTGGACCGAACCGTCGTGGTGAAGAGGGAGCTGAGCCTCAAGGAGAAGATGTCAGTTTACCATCCATCTACGTTCCAACCCTCACCTATGGTCATGAGCTCTGGGTAGTGATCCAAAGAATGAGAGCGTGGATACAAGCATCTGAAATGAGCTTCCTCTGTAGGGTGTCTGGGCTCAGCCTTAGAGATAGGGGGAGAAGCTCAGACATACAGAGGGAGCTCAGAGTAGAGCTGCTGATCCTTCACCTCTAAAGGAACCAGCTGAGGTGGTTTGGACATCTGATTCAGATCCTCCAGGGAGATTTCCTTTGCAGGAAGTTCGCCTGGGACGAGAGCCTGGGGCAGACCCAGAACCCTCTGGAGGGATTCTGTATCTCATCTGGCCTGGGAACGCCTCAAGATCCCCCAGGAAGAGCTGGAAAGTGTTGGCGGGAGGAGGAACGTCTGGAATGACCTGCTTCATCTGCTGCCTCCCTCACCCAACCCCTGATAAGAGGAAGAACATGGATGGATGGATGATGGATGTATGTATGGATGGATGATGGATGGATGGATGATGGATGATTGATGGATGGATGATGGACGGATGATGGACGGATAGATGGACGGATGGATGGATGAATGGATGATGGATGATGGATGGATAGATGGATGGATGATGGATGGATGGATGGATGATGGATGGATGATGGATGGGTGGATGGATGATGGGTGGATGATGAATGCTGGATGATGGATGGATGGATGGATGATTGGATGGATGATGAGTGGATGGATGATGGGTGGATGGATGCTGGATGGATGATGGATGCTGGATGGATGATTGGATGGATGATGAGTGGATGGATGGATGCATGGATGGATGCTAGATGGATGGATGATGGATGGATGATGGATGAATGATGATGGATGGATGGATGATGGATGATGGATGGATGGATGATGGATGGATGGATGGTGGATGGATGGATGATGGATGGACGGATGGATGATGGATGTTGGATGGATGATGGATGGATGATTGGATGGATGATGGATGCATGGATGGATGCATGGATGGATGGATGGATGGATGGATGGATGGATGGATGGATGGATGGATGTGTAGCCCGGTGGTAAACTTGGGTAATTACTGTTGGCAATCTTGGTTTGTTTTACTCTGGCTCTGACTCTGTTGTTTTATTGGTTAGTATGAACAATAGCGTCCGTATGCTAACACGGGATTGGCTGTTGGTGTGTCTGGGTGGGTACTTTTGACCCGGCGCAGTGACACAGGGAGGAACGGGATCTTTTCATGGTCACTCGGTGGAGCAGGCGGCAGAGCGTGGCTGCACAGATTTTTTCCCTGGAGCAAAGCCGAAGCACAGACTCAGCAGCCCCAAGCAGGAAGCTAGGAGAACGGGGCTGAGAACCCATAAGTTCAGCTGCCAGACCCGAGGTGAGTCTGAGACCGGAGGACGGACTGCTGGAGCATTGAGTGAGGTGTGCTATTGGAGGCTGTCGTGGCTAACGCTAGCACGGCTAACGCTAGCACGGCAGCTAGCACGGCGGCTAGCATCCTTCGGACCGAGAATGTTTCAGCGCATTCAATGTTTTTTGTTGGAGTGATGTTATTTCAGCGTGTTATTTCAGTGTGTGTGTGTGTGTGTGTGTGTGTGTGTGTGTGTGTGTGTGTGTGTGTGTGCGTGCGTGCGCGCGCGCGCGCGCGCGCGCGTGTGGTCATAAAAGACCACCACAGCCGCTTCTAAGAGGTGTGACTCTAGTTCTATTGGTCGGCGACTTTGCTGGTTTTTGTGTTTTATTGTGGGGTTAAACCTGAGGGGAAATACTAAGTACAGTCATTAATTGTTTCAGAGAGGGATTTAAATTAACACTAAGACTGGTCATTAGGACCATCCGGGAACAAAGTCTATCTGAATAGACAATCATTTGTTTTGGGGAAAATATGAGTTACTTATTTTATGTTTTCTTCTTATTGATTGTATATGTTTTGTGTTTTTATTAAACCCGTCCTCTCATCAGTTAATTTGGCCACAAGTAAAAACCTCTCTAGGTCCTTTATTTGATATCTATTATTTATTTAGTAGTTTCATCTCGATTTACGAACCCGAGCACCCACCATTCTGGAGGTAATCACCTCAATAGAGTGGCTGTATACGGGTGCGATGGATGGATGGATGGATGATGGATTTATTTATATTAAGTCCTGAGTGAAGCTGATTCATGGAGATGGTTTCTGTGGAGATCCTGTAGAGATCATCTTCAGTTCAGGGATAAATCTAATTTTTATCTCCTGCATGAGCCCTAAAATAGGCTGCAGCTCATTATCTGTAAAATTTATTTGAACACAGAGGAACGGAATCAGAAACAAGGAGTCAGATTCAGGTGAAATCTTCCATAGAACTCTGAAAAAGCTGCATGAATGAGGTTTACTGTAAATCCTATCCTCAGATCAGAGGCTAACAATGATGATGATGATATATCATCAGTCAACACATTTAGAACATTTATCTGGAGTTGTGCTGACTTTGATGAGTGAAATATTAATTATCCTGAAGAGCAGCTGCAGACCAACACAACCTTCAGTCCTCAAAGATTCTTTTATTTTCAGAGCAAACAGCAGAAAGACGAGAGACTTTTCCTGAATAAAACTCTTTTTAAATCCTGCGGTTTAACCAGATAGGACAGAACTTTGACATTAAACCTCTTGATGAATTTAATAAACGTCTTTTAAAGCTTCAGAGCTTTAATCACTCTAATGGTGATTCATAGAAACACTTAATGTTAACATTTTAAAAGCCTTTAAAGTTCATCTTCACCCTCCACTGATCCTCCACTGATCACATCCAGCTAACAGAGAGTTGGTAATACATAAATAAATAATTTCTGGACCATGACAAGTTGTTTTGATCAGAAAGTAAAATACTAGATTGCTCATTGTTCTGTTGTCGTTTTGTGTCTCGTTTTTCTAATATTTTGTCTTGTTTTTTTTGTCATCTTTATCTGACTTTTGTGGTTTTGATCCTCCAGTAAATCCTCTCTGGTTCAGTTCCAGGTGACTAAATGTTGTGTTCCTTTGTAGACACTCTGTGCTCTGGAAGTTGTAATGTGGAAATGATAAACTGAAGCTGAATGTTGATGAAACTGAATTTATTTATTTCATAAATTTCAGGTTAATGATGTTTTGTAAAAGACAATTCATTAAATGTGAACATTTTCCGAATGTACTTTTTTCACTCAAACAAAGGAAACATTAGGAGTTATTTATAGGTTATTATGCAGTGGTTTTACTGGTCCGGTTCACTTGAGATCGAACTGGGCTGAATGTGGCCCCTACAAGTTCAACCGTCTACAGTACTACCGTCCTCCACACAGACAGAGGGGCGCTGTTTCACTAAAGCAGATGTGAAGAAGAAGAAGCTGCATCCTCAAGAACCAAAGTCCGGATGTGATTTGATCTTTTCATTTAATAGTAATACCGGCTGCTGTCCAGTTCAGATCTCTGCTGCCACTCTGCTGTCAGTGTTCAGAAAAACAAACCAACGGGACTCTGACGGACTGAAATAAAAGCCGATAAGCAGCAGGTTGGACCAGCACAGGTTGGACCAAATGAATCTGTCAATCACACAAACAAATAATTGGATTGCTTTTGTTCAAATGTGACACTTTTTCTCTCAACATCTGGCTGCTGCGTGTCGTCATTCTGCTGCTGTGAAATAATACAAAGTTTCTGCTTCAGGACGATGAATCAGATGTTTTCCCTTCAGACGCTCCGTCTGCATTTAGGACGGTTTGGAAAAAAGACCTTCTAGACCTTGAGAGACGAGCAGCTTCTGTGTGGTTTGAACTCTAATCTGCCCTCGGAGGCTTTTCTCCATGTTTTAATTACAGTTTGTCCTTCAGATCACGACTCGGTCCGGCTGGATTTCACTCTGTCCACCAAAAATTCTGTCTCTCATGTTTTCATCTCCACCGAGTTGTTGGTCAGAGCGAGACATCACTCATCTCAGGTTGGAATAATGAAAGGTTTCAGGTTTAAATTCTGCTGAATAAAGTTTTAAAACACAACATCTTAACATTTCTGCCCCACAGAGGATCAACACCATTGGTTTTAGGGACTTTAGTGTGATTAATCCCAAACAACAGATTAATAATTGGCAATAAAAAATACAATCTAACAGACGTTCAGTTTGTCTCCTCGGTGTTTGTTCTTCTATTTTAATCACAGCTTTTTTTACCATATATTTTTACGCCTCTGGTTGTTTTTTTACTTTTATTTTACACCTGGAGGTGATATTTAACCCTTCGATGCATCAGTGACGTCTTTTTCTGGCAATATCTTTGTAAAGAAACGTTTTTATCATTTCATTTTCCAGCTAGTCCACAAAAAGCTTGTTTTTAATATCATTCCAATTCAATTATTATGATCGCTTTTATACGTTAAAAGAAACTGTAATATCTGTATTATTACCCTGAGCTCTTTATCTCTGATATAAGAGGCGATGTAGTGCACAAACTTGGGGAAAAATGTCCTCAAAATGTATGTTTTTCATTCTTCTATTGCTGTTCTATTTAATATTTTTCTTTTTCAGTCATCAAAATGTTCAAAATCTCTTTTAAAGTGAAAAATAAAGATATTTCAAACATGAAATCATTCTTGTGTGGACAAAAATATAAAACAAGCAATAATACAAATTATTATTCTGAACCAAAATGACAATAAATGGCATAAAAACACATTGATTCGTATGTAATGGAAGAGTTTAGGTCCAATCACTGGAGCTTCTGAGGGTTGAAGACCACAACCAACGAAGCAGCAGGAGTTCAGTCAGCGTAGATGTTTATCGATGAATCTCCAATAAATCTGGAACTGATACGACAGTAAAGGTTTACCAGTTTATTCACAATCATACAGCAGCACAGAACAGAGAGAGCTGAAGAAGCTTCTTGGATTAAAGGTGAAACGTCTTGAAGAACCAGAATCATCTTCAGTAAAAGCAGCTGAACTTTTCCGAGGATCTCCAGGACGACCGAGGACCTCAAACAAGACGACACCAGAACAGAAAACTACAAAAAAAAACTACCAATACTTTCATTAGTTTAAAAGAAGTAAACTGTATTTGAAGTTTAAAAAGACTCATGGATGAATTCTGGACTCTGGTCTGGACGAAGTTCTTCTCTACAACTCATTGATCCTCTCCATCCATCTGTTGTTCTGCTGTAAAAACACCTGGTCAGAAGAACCTGGACCAGAACTGGTGGACCTCTGCAGAGAACATGACAGCTTCAGAGTACCAATACTCCTACTGCTGCAGTAATACTTCCAGTACTAATACTCCTACTGTTGCAGTAATACTTCCAGTAGTAATACTCCTACTGTTGCAGTAATACTTCCAGTAGTAATACTCCTACTACTGCAGTAATACTTCCAGTACTGATACTCCTACTACTGCAGTAATACTTCCAGTACTGATACTCCTACTACTGCACCAATACTTCCAGTAGTAATACTCCTACTGTTCCATTAACACTACCAGTACTAATACTCCTACTGCTGCATTAACACTTCCTGTACTAATACTTTTACTTCCAGTACTAATACTCCTACTACTGCAGTAATACTTCCAATACTAATACTCCTACTACTTCAGTAATGCTTCCTGTACCTATACTTCCGCTACTGCAGTAATACTTCCAGTAGTGATACTCCTACTACTGCAGTAATACTTCCAATACTAATACTCCTACTACTTCAGTAATGCTTCCTGTACCTATACTTCCGCTACTGCAGTAATACTTTCTGTACTGATACTCCTACTGCTGCAGTAAAACTTCCAGTAGTAATTCTTCCTGTACCAATACTTCCAGTACTAATACTCCTACTGTTGCAGTAATACTTCCAGTAGTAATACTCCTACTGTTGCAGTAATACTTCCAGTACTAATACTCCTACTACTGCAGCAATACTTCCAGTACTAATACTCCTACTGTTGCAGTAATACTTCCAGTAGTAATACTCCTACTGCTGCAGTAATACTTCCAGTACTGATACTCCTACTACTGCACCAATACTTCCAGTAGTAATACTCCTACTGTTCCATTAACACTACCAGTACTAATACTCCTACTGCTGCATTAACACTTCCTGTACTAATACTTTTACTTCCAGTACTAATACTCCTACTACTGCAGTAATACTTCCAGTACTAATACTCCAACTGCTGTAGTAATACTTCCAATACTAATACTCCTACTACTTCAGTAATGCTTCCTGTACCTATCCTTCCGCTACTGCAGTAATACTTCCTGTACTGATACTCCTACTGCTGCAGTAAAACTTCCAGTAGTAATTCTTCCTGTACTAATACTTCCAGTACTAATACTCCTACTACTGCAGCAATACTTCCAGTACTAATACTCCTACTGTTGCAGTAATACTTCCAGTAGTAATACTCCTATTACTGCAGTAACACTTCCAGTACTGATACTCCTACTACTGCAGTAATATTTCCAGTACTGATACTCCTACTACTGCACCAATACTTCCAGTAGTAATACTTCTACTTCCAGTACTAATACTCTTACTACTACAGCAATACTTCCAGTACTAATACTCCTACTGCTGCATTAACACTTCCTGTACTAATACTTCTACTTCCAGTAGTAATACTCTTACTACTGCAGCAATACTTCCAGTACTAATACTCCTACTACTGCAGCAATACTTCCAGTACTAATACTCCTACTGTTGCAGTAATACTTCCAGTAGTAATACTCCTATTACTGCAGTAACACTTCCAGTACTGATACTCCTACTACTGCAGTAATATTTCCAGTACTGATACTCCTACTACTGCACCAATACTTCCAGTAGTTATACTTCTACTTCCAGTACTAATACTCTTACTACTACAGCAATACTTCCAGTACTAATACTCCTACTGCTGCATTAACACTTCCTGTACTAATACTTTTACTTCCAGTACTAATACTCCTACTACTGCAGTAATACTTCCAATACTAATACTCCTACTACTTCAGTAATGCTCCCTGTACCTATACTTCCGCTACTGCAGTAATACTTCCTGTACTGATACTCCTACTGCTGCAGTAAAACTTCCAGTAGTAATTCTTCCTGTACTAATACTTCCAGTACTAATACTCCTACTGTTGCAATAATACTTCCAGTAGTAATACTCCTACTACTGCAGTAATACTTCCAGTACTGATACTCCTACTACTGCACCAATACTTCCAGTAGTAATACTCCTACTACTGCAGTAAAACTTCCAGCACTAATACTCCTACTGCTGCATTAACACTTCCTGTACTAATACTTCTACTTCCAGTACTAATACTCTTACTACTGCAGCAATACTTCCAGTACTAATACTCCTACTACTGCAGTAATACTTCCAGTACTAATACTCCTACTGCTGCATTAACACTTCCTGTACTAATACTTCTACTTCCAGTACTAATACTCTTACTACTGCAGCAATACTTCCAGTACTAATACTCCTACTACTGCAGTAATACTTCCAGTACTAATACTCCTACTGCTGCAGTAATACTTCCAGTAGTAATACTCCTACTACTGCAGTAAAACTTCCAGTACTAATACTACTACTGCTGCAGTAACACCTGCTGTCTGCAGTATAAACTAGTCTGAGCAGCTTCATTTACTAAATAAGAAGAAAATAAAGTCTCTAAGCAGTTAAACAGAGAAAGTGTGAAACGATGGACTGCTGTTGCGACACAAACCTTCCTACAACCTTAATTAAATGAATGAAGCACAGATTTCCCTTTATTCAATATAAAATAAGATAGAGTAAAACAAAAAAATTGCTCTGAGATCCAACATTGATCACGTTTGAAGCCGTTTCTAGACTTTTCTAGAATTGTGAAGCCGTTGAGCTGTTTCTGGGCCAGTTGGTTGATCTAACAGGTGAAACTGTAGAACCAGGAGGTAGTCCAGTGCTTCAAGTCCTTTTGTAGGAAAAGATGCTGAATTAGTTAAAGCGGGAAACAAAGCGAATGCCTTCGGCCTGCCGGCTGCCAGAACATTCCTTGTTGAGAGTCTCAATCAGTCCTGGCACCGAGACGCTGCACATATTGGAGTAGGATGATTGGCTCCATGTCTTGGCGTCAGAAGAGAAAAAAAAGGGAATGGTTAGTGATTAAATTCACTGGCAGCCCGAGCAACACAAGACACTCGTCTGTATTTTTATTGTTGGACGGTAATCCTGTTAATGAAAAATGTGCTGTTTTTCACAGCCGCTGGCACCCGGAGCCGAGCCTCCTGTGGGAGGAGGTGGGTGAGTGTTGGGCCGCCAAATAAACGACACATTAATAAGGAGAGAATGTTGCAATCAGCTGAAATTATGTTCTGCAAACCGACGCTCTGCAGCGCACCTGAGAGATGAACCAAACAGGTGAGGCTCTGATGTGGAGAAACTGAAGCCAGATCTGAGAGGTTCCTCCTGCAGGGATTCACCGATCCAACACTTGAGCCAAAACCTGATCCAACATCTGATCCAACATCTTGTCCAACATCTGATCTGACACCTGATCCGACACCTGATCCAACACCTGATCCAACACCTGGTCCAACATCTGATCCAACATCTTGTCCAACATCTGGTCCAACATCTGGTCCAACACCTGATCCAACATCTGATCCGACACCTGATCCAACACCTGATCCAACACCTGATCCAACACCTGGTCCAACATCTGATCCAACATCTGGTCCAACACCTGATCCAACATCTGATCCAACATCTGATCCAACATCTTGTCCAACATCTGGTCCAACATCTGGTCCAACACCTGATCCAACACCTGATCCAACATCTGATCCAACATCTGGTCCAACACCTGATCCAACATCTGATCCAACATCTGATCCAACATCTTGTCCAACATCTGGTCCAACATCTGGTCCAACACCTGATCCAACACCTGATCCAACATCTGATCCAACATCTGGTCCAACACCTGATCCAACATCTGATCCAACATCTGATCCAACGTCTTGTCCAACATCTGGTCCAACATCTGGTCCAACATCTGATCCAACACCTGATCCAACATCTGATCCAACACTTGATCCACCACCTGATCCAACACCTGATCCAACACCTGATCCAACATCTGGTCCAACACCTGATCCAAAACCTGGTCCAACACCTGATCCAGCACCTGATCCAACACCTGGTCCAACACCTGATCCAACATCTGGTCCAACATCTGATCCAAAACCTGGTCCAACACCTGATCCAACACCTGATCCAGCACCTGATCCAACATCTGGTCCAACATCTGGTCCAACACCTGATCCACCACCTGATCCAACATCTGATCCAAAACCTGGTCCAACACCTGATCCAACATCTGGTCCAACATCTGGTCCAACATCTGATCAAACACCTGGTCCAACACCTGGTTCAACATCTGGTCCAACATCTGATCAAACACCTGGTCCAACACCTGGTTCAACATCTGGTCCAACATCTGATCAAACACCTGGTCCAACACCTGGTTCAACATCTGGTCCAACATCTGGTTCAACACCTGATCCAACATCTTGTCCAACACCTGTTCCAACACCTGATCCAACACCTGATCCACCACCTGATCCAACATCTGATCCAAAACCTGGTCCAACACCTGATCCAACATCTGGTCCAACATCTGGTCCAACATCTGATCAAACACCTGGTCCAACACCTGGTTCAACATCTGGTCCAACATCTGATCAAACACCTGGTCCAACACCTGGTTCAACATCTGGTCCAACATCTGATCAAACACCTGGTCCAACACCTGGTTCAACATCTGGTCCAACATCTGGTTCAACACCTGATCCAACATCTTGTCCAACACCTGTTCCAACACCTGATCCAACACCTGATCCAACACCTGGTCCAACACCTGGTCCAACACCTGGTCCAACACCTGATTCAACATCTGATCCAACACCTGTTCCAACACCTGTTCCAACACCTGGTCCAACATCTGATCCAAAATCTGATCCAACACCTCGTCCAACACCTGGTCCAACACTTGATCCAGCACCTGGTCCAACATCTGATCCAACATCTGATCCATCACCTGATCCAACACCTGATCCAACATCTGATCCAACACCTGATCCAACATCTGATCCAACATCTGATCCAACACCTGATCCAACACCTGGTCCAACATCTGGTCCAACACCTGATACAACATCTGGTCCAACATCTGATCCAACACCTGATCCAACTGAAGCATCCAAACACCGACCATCCAGCAGCAGCAGCTGTGAACATCTCACTGCTCAGCTCGGTTTCAGTTTCTGTTTCCTCACGTTTAGCTGCAGCTTGATTCATGTTTTCATGGTTGATTTTTTTAGGTTTTACACAGAAATGAATGAGTCATCACCAAGTTGTCTCTGTTTTAACCTGCTAGATCTCCATGGTAACTGATGCTGTGGAGCTAGATCTCCATGGTAACTGATGCTGTGGAGCTAGATCTCCATGGTAACTGATGCTGAGGAGCTAGATCTCCATGGTAACTGATGCTGTGGAGCTAGATCTCCATGGTAACTGATGCTGAGGAGCTAGATCTCCATGGTAACTGATGCTGAAGAGCTATATCTCCATGGTAACTGATGCTGAGGAGCTAGATCTCCATGGTAACTGATGCTGTGGAGCTAGATCTCCATGGTAACTGATGCTGAGGAGCTAGATCTCCATGGTAACTGATGCTGAGGAGCTAACCTGCTCCTGGTTCTGTTCAGAGTTTAGATTTATGACAGTTGTAAAATGGTAAATAAATTACACTAATTTCATATATAAATATATATGTCATATGAATGACAATTAACACATGACAAATTGGCTGAAACAGTTAAAGTCAAAACAAAACATTTTCTCCTGGTCTTTATTAAAATAGGTCATTAAAATAATCAAAAACTTTCAATATCTACTAAAATCTAATATTTTATTGTGATACATTTTCAGCTACATGAATATGTTTTATAGTGAAACATCTGGACAAGAGGTTTGCATTATGTTGATGTGAAAAAATGTAAAATCACCGGTAAAGCACGATAAAGTAAATGGTGAAATAAAATTATCAGTAAAAATGTTCAACTAAGAATTAGTTCTGATTCAGAAAGACTGTTTTCATTTGTCTGGTGAGATGTTTAGACGGTTCACATCCATCAGACTCTCACACTGATGTTTCCATTCAGAGGTCAAACCAATAAAAGCCAAACGTCTTTACGGTTCCTATGTGTTGGAGGTCCACATATCCTATAACCAGATAATTCTGGTAAGGAGTTAACAATAAATATTTAATACCATCGCAGCCCAGCCGGGAGTCGGAGCCGTGACAAATATCCTCTCTGAAGTTTCATCAAAATGTGATCAGCAGCATCCAAGATATTGTGTGTGACAGACGGAGGGATGGAGGGATGGACGAGTGCCGACCCTCGGTCCCTCTGCGGGGGGCAGCAGGACGACCGACGGCTAATTAATCAAATTATATGACAGATGGTGTGGAGGAACTATTTCCCCCACAGGACGCTTTCAGATGAGCCGCCGGCCTCATGGTGAAACTGAGCATCAGCACTTGACTGGAGTCCTTTCATTCTGTCCAATAAGAGAGCCGAGCCTTGGGAGAGACAAAAAAGGCCAGCATTAGTGGAGGACTGGAGGAGAGGAAGAGGAGAAGAATGATGGAAAAATATTGCTCTTCCCCGTTGGACGTGATATGATCGCAGCCGGCTTTTATTGCTTTGTGGAATATTGCTGGAGTGCTGAATTAGATTGGGTCTCCCCCTCTGGCTTCCATGATAAGGCCTCAGGAAAAGCAGCTTTGGATCGATCCAGCGGACAAAAATGGGACGGCGGAAACATAAACAGATTACGGACCTTTGAAACGGCTTCATTTCCAGGCAGGAGACACATTCAGCCTCCATCCTAAAACCAGGAGCCTGTTGATGGTGTGGAGAAAAAAATATTTTCACACTGAAAACTTCTACATTTTAAGCATTTTGGGGAATTTTTTGAACATTTCTTGGTGCAAAAAAGAAATGCTTAAAAAAAAAAAGTTTCTTTAAGAACATTCGGGAAAAATTAACCAATTGCTGTAGATATTTTTAGGATTTTTTGGGAAGACTTTTACTCATTTTTTGAAAATATTTACAAAAATTTTCTTGCCAGATTTTTTAAATAAAACTTTTGAAGGAATTATTGAAAATTTTTTCCTGAAAGTTTTGCAAATTTTCTGAAATTTGGGGATTTTTTTCCAGAATTTTTGATTTTTTTCAGACGAAACAACATTTTTTTGGTGTAAAAAAGAAAAGTTAAAAATGTTTCTTAAGAACATTCACATAAAAATCAACCAAAATCCAGCAAATTTTGCTGGATTTTGGTTGATTTTATGTGAATGTTCTTAAAGAAAATATTAGAAATTTTACTGATGTATATGGAATCCCTTTAGATATTGTAGGATTTTTTGGAAGATTTTTATTAATTTTTTGAAAATATTTACATCTTTTTATTTTTTTACTTTTATTTCTTGCCAAATTTGGGGATTTAAAAAAAAAAAAAGCTTTTAAGGAAAACTTTTAACGAATTCTTGGAATTTTCTTCCTTAAGGTTTTGCAAATGTTTATAAATTTGGGGAATTTCTTGTTTTTGGATTTTTTTCAGACAAGGGAACAATTTTTTTTGGTGCCCGTACATGAAGACAAAAGGAGGGTTAAAGGAGTATTTTTCCTGTTCTTAGCCCGAGTCACCTCATAGTTAAAACACAAACACTCCCAGCTGGCCTCCCTCCAGCGGTAAGTACCTGTGGACAGGTGACAGGTGTTTACTGTTCACACGGTGAATCCACTTCCTCACAGTCAGAGACTAGTGGAGCATTTAACTGCTGAGGAGCAGATATTTCCCTCAGGAGGAGGACACAGAAACAGGCTAATGAAAGAGAATATTGGATTTATCAGGCGGAGACAAACACGACTCTGAACGAATGATAATGGAGCTGAAAGTGAGAAGAAGCAGCTAACAGGTGGGGATGCTAACGACACCTGGGTTTACAGTACAGCCTGATGGAAACGGAGATGTGTTTGTATCCCACCAACAACACCAGTATACTGTAAAAGCACACGCTGAGTGAGGTATCAGTACACAGAACGATAGTACTAACTGTATATTTAACTCCCAGTCATCAGAGCTGCACTTCCTGTTGTAGAAAATAATAAACCAGAACAGATCAAACATCAGACACCACCTTCAGACCTTCACGTTGGTCTTCAGCCACTACAGCAGCTCTGACTGATGGAGGTCTGGACTCAAACCTGGAGGTCTTCTGAGGTTTCAGAAACCAAGACTTCAGCAGCAGATCTTTAAAGGTTGGACCTTCATGGATCAGACTTTCCAGAACATCCAAAACATGCTGGATGGGACTGAGACCTGAAGAACTTGGAGGCCGAGTCGACAGTTTGAACTCTGTCGTGTTCCTCAACCCTGACCAGTGTTTGCAGTGATACAGGAAGCTTTGTCCTGCTGAAGACTCCACCAGAGGAGATCTGCACCAGTGTTCAGATGATCATCTACTTCAGGTGTCAGTGCAGACCAGGAACACCACAACACCTGAGGCAGCCTGACAGGACCTCCAGGTGATGATCAGTAACATCATGTCAGCTGTCGATGGTTTTAAATTCACTGATCACTTATAGACATCTGACTGAAATAAGAGCAGCTCCGTTCTACATCCTGCCTCAGCTAGTGAAGCTTCTACCTGATTAAAACAGATGGAACATCTGAGGCGGCTTTACTCTGAGTTACAGTTTTAATTAGGATACTGGAAAAAATTGCTTCTGTCTGGTTTATATAATCAGACTCTGGTCTGTGATGGAGAAATTCTACCAAAGTCATCATCGTTCAGTCAGACCTCACGGTTGTGGAACCATCTTCTGCAGCTATGCATATATATATATATATATATATATATATATATATATATATATATATATATATATATATATATATATATATATATATATATATATATATTTTATATTTATATTTATATGTATATACTCGTACATCACTGTATTTCTTGTATTCTCTATATTCCCTGTATTTACTGCATTCACTGTATATTCACAGGTGTGATTTACCTGAACATGACAGGAGTCAGCCACCTGTTTGCTAGAAAACCTTTTTCCCTCCAGTTTATTACCTCAGCGAGGAGCAGAGCGACGGATTAAAGCTTCGTCCAGATTTATTGTGGTTAGAAGACGACAGAGCCGCCGACAGAACAGATCCAATATTGCAGCTCGCTGCTCTAATCTTATGAGTGGTCGGGGACCGAGGTGATACCGCAGATAAAAGTAAATCTACTTGGCAGCACAGATTTGCTGTCCTCATTAGTTTGTTGTGTCAGAAGCAGCAGAGGATTCAGCTGCAGCATCCAGCCAGCGGCTCGGAGGGAAATAAACGATGTTAGGACTGTTTCCTCGAGCACAGCCTCTGATTCTCCCTGCAGGAAGCTGATTACCACCCACCTGATCAGAGACAGGAAACCTGCTGCACACAGCTAGCCAGGAGGTTAACTAGACAGCTAACCAGAAAGCTAACAAGAAAGCTAGCCAGGAGGCTAACTAGACAGCTGACCAGCAGGCTAACCAGACAGCTAACCAGCAGGCTAACTAGACAGCTAACCAGCAGGCTAACTAGACAGCTAACCAGACAGCTAGCCAAGAAGCTAACTAGACAGCTAACCAGAAAGCTAACAAGAAAGCTAGCCAGGAGGCTAACTAGACAGCTGACCAGCAGGCTAACCAGACAGCTAACCAGCAGGCTAACTAGACAGCTAACCAGCAGGCTAACTAGACAGCTAACCAGACAGCTAGCCAAGAAGCTAACTAGACAGCTAACCAGCAGGCTAACCAGACAGCTAACCAGACAGCTAGCCAGGAAGCTAACTAGACAGCTAACCAGACAGCTAGTCAGGAGGCTAACCAGACAGCTAACCAGACAGCTAGCCAGGAAGCTAACTAGACAGCTAACCAGACCGCCAGCCAGGAGGCTAACTAGACAGCTAACCAGACAGCTAGCCAGGAAGCTAACCAGACAGCTAGCCAAGAGGCTAACTAGACAGCTAACCAGACAGCTAGCCAGGAAGCTAACCAGACAGCTAACCAGGAGGCTAACTAGACAGCTAACCAGACAGCTAGCCAGGAAACTAACTAGACAGCTAACCAGACAGCTAGCCAGGAGGCTAACTAGACAGCTAACTAGACAGCTAACCAGACAGCTAGCCAGTTGGCTAACTAGACAGCTAACCAGACACTGTATTCACTGTATTTAGTGTATTTACTGAACGTTCTACGTCGTTACATTCAGAGCTTTTGTCGTCGTTCCTGGTTCTGATTTTGACTCCATAATTCATCTGCACTGATTTTGTTGTTCGTTATACTATGTTGTTCTTGTTCTTTTGGAAGTGCCAACAAAGTTTCGTTGCAGAATGCAATGACAGTAAATATCCTTGAATCCTTAAACATCCTGTAAATATGAAGAAGAGCTGAACTTTGGTGGAAACGCTGATAAACATCCAGATTTAAACGGTTTCCACCAAAAGGCTTCCAGCTGACGTCTGTTCTGAGCTGAAGCTCGGAAGACTAAAATAAGGACTAAATGTTTGGAGTTACATCTCATCAGTAAACTCTGTTGTTCTGCTTCCACTGCTGGACCGACTGAAGAACCAGGAGAAGATCAGCTCCAGGTTTCTGTTCTGGATGTTTCTGACCACATCAATGCAGAAGTTCTACCAGAATCCTGACTCCTGAGCTGCTCTGAGATCAGACATAGATTTTTCTCTGTTTACAGTTGAAAGTGAGCTCAGTTTATCTCCAGCTATGTTCTCTTTCATCATCTCCACCTAGTTAAGGAGCTGCTGCTCTCCTGGGGTTCCTCTCCAGGGGTCAGCTCAGTCTGCAGTCATTAAGAACATGTTCCTCCTCCACGCTTTCATCAGATGTTCCAGCTCTGCAGCAATGTGATGGACAGAAAACACTCAGAAACAGAGACAGGGCAGCAGGAGGTCCTCATGTTGGAGTTCTGGATCTACATAATGTGGGTGGATGCCGTCTGCTGGTGCGTTAATGAGGTTCTCCATGAGATGATCACCACCAAGGAGCTGCATGAAGCTTCCACAGCTGATTCTGTGGAGGCTTCAGGTCAGCCTTAGAAGGTTTGTGTTCAGGGTTACGTCTTTAACCCTCCTGTTGTCCTCATTTACAGGCACCAAAAAATATTGTTTCCTTGTCTGAAAAAAATCCAAAAATTCAGCATAAAAAGTTCCCCAAATTTCTGAAAATTTGCAAAACCTTCAGGAAGAAAATTAAAGTAAATCCTTAAAAGTTTCCCTTAAAAGTTTTATTTTTAAAAAAATCTGCCAAATTTGACAAGAAAATTCTTGGAAATATTTTCAAAAAATGAGTAAAAATCTTCTAAAAAAAAAAATCCTAAAAATATCTAAAGTGATTCCATATATATCAGTAAAACTTCTAATATTTTCTTTAAGAACATTCAAATAAAAATCAACCAAAATCCAGCAAAATTTGCTGGGTTTTCCACCAAAAAATATTCAAAGATTTCCCAAAAATGTTGAAAATGTGGACATCAGAAGTTTCACTGTGAAAATGTATTTTTTCCCACATTTTCAAACTTTAAAACGGGTCAATTTGTTATTCAGGACCCAAACTAATTTCTGTGAGAATCTTTTCACAGAAGTTCATGTTTTTCAGACCTGGATTATTTGCATCATCAACTCTAATGGCGCCTTACAGTGGAAACCATTCTCTCTCCATTTTTCTGCAGAAATAAAACTCCAACAACCATGAGATGTGGAGAAGACACACAGAATGGTTGTATCAGACAGAAATCATTAAACATTTTCACAATTTTCATATTCAACTAAGGCTGGTCTAGTGTCTCCATAAAGTTCCTGTCAGTGTATATCTATGGAGGGATCCATATTTTTACTAAAATACAGTCTTTGGTCCACATTTCTCCAACTGCTGAGGCTCCAACATCAATAGAATCTGATGGGTTAAAGTTTTTAGAGTTTAAAATTACTCAAAATTGCCCAAAATGTTGCTAATTGTCCTAAATGACTTGAAACGTGCCTGAAATGGCTTAAAAATCTCCACAATGACTCCAATTCTCTAAAATGACTCAAATTTCATGAAAAATGGTTTCAAAATGTTCAAAATTTGTCCAAAAACTTGTAAAAAAATTTTCCAAAATCAGTCAAAAAAATTACTTAAAATTGTCAAAATTTGCAATAATGAATTATTATCAGCCACTGAAACTAGAAAAAAAGTGTTAAAGTTTCAACCCAAAATGGTATTTCGTTCCGTAGATGTTTGGACTAAATGTTGATGTGGACTCAGAAGGAAACAGAACCTGGAGTTCATAGAGGTCTAGATGTTCATAGAGATCAGTGAAGTTTCAGGTTCTGGTTCTTCCCTACCTACCAGCCAGCCAGCCAGCATTTCTGCATCTAAAACACACAACTCTGAGTTGTTTTAGCAGAAACTTTGTCGGTGACTTTAAAAGCTTCACATTCAGGAGGACTCTCTGAGGTCGTCGGAGATGAAGGATGGAGTGAAACCAGAACATTCTTCATGATCGAGTGAATCCAGGTTTCTCCATTCAGGACTCAAAGGCTCAACAGAAGGATCCTCTTCATTAGTTTATGTAACGTCTCAGAGCGATCTGGTGCCAAACACAGATGGCTGGAAGAACTGCAGAGATATGTTTGTAGATCTGTTCAAGAATTTCCATCCAAATGTCACTTTTCCGGCTCCTTCGGTGCAGTTTGTGTGTTTTCAGATTTAATTCACATGAATTTGCTGAGAAGTTGAAGTTGTTGTGGTGAAACTGAAGCTCTTTCTTTATGTGCCAGTGTTGCTCCTGTCGGTGCCAGACTCTCCTCCAGCTGAGAAACTACAATCACAGGCTGAATGAGGAGATGAAAGCCGGCTGTAGTGGCGCCTCGGTCCGCCCACCTCCAACCAGCAGCCGGCTGACACTCAGCAAACACTTCAGTGGCAGAGGAGGCGACGTTTGCTCCGACACCACAACCTGGAGAGGAGCTTCACTGTCGGAGCTGGAGGTGAGTCGGAGCGAGTCCAACATCACCTCAGAGCAAACAAACAGCAGGAAAAGGACTCCTACGACTACTGCTGCTACACAATAGACAGAAAGTATTTCAGCAGCTGCTTCATTGTTTATTTCAGGCATTCAGCCTGACGGTGGAGCCACAAGGAAGTCACCTGGTGGCTGAGATGATTAGAATCCCTCTACAGTCGTGGTTCAGTGCATCAGACAGTACAGCAAGAAATAGAAAATACAGCATTCAGTAGAAAAGCTAAAATATACACTACTGTTCAAAAGTTTGGGGTCACCCAGACAAAACTCCCACTTTTATCCATGTGCTAACATCACTGCACAAGCGTTTTCTAATCATCAATGAGCCTTTCAACACCATTAGCTAACACAATGTAGCATTAGAACACAGGAGTGATGGTTGCTGGAAATGTTCCTCTGTACCTCTATGGAGATATTCCATTAAAAATCAGCTGTTTCCAGCTACAATAGTCATTTACCTCATTAACAATGTCTACACTGGATTTATCATTCATTTCATGGTATCTACATTGAAAAAAGTGATTTTCTTTCTACAATAAGGACATTTCTAAGTGAGCCCAAATTTCTGAACAGAAGTGTATAAAGATAATGAGTAGCTTTAACCATTACACCGACTGTTTACCTGTTTTATTTATGACTGAGGACCGGAAAGATGAAGCTTCAGTTTGTGTCATTTGACCTGTTTCCTTTCTTTTTGTTCTTTATTACTATTATTTCTGTTTTGTGACTTTTTTTCTAATTATTTTGCTGTTTTCTTTAGTTGCTCTGTGTAGTTATTGTGTATTTATGGTTTTATATTTTAACTGTAAAACTAATTCAGTCATTTGGGGTTATTTTTAGATGACTTTAGGACTGGTGTGAATGTGAGATGAGGACTTTTTGAAGGACACCTGAGAGTTCTGCAGCCTCCTGACTCGCCTGCTGGGAATAAACTGATCAACACCAAAACAAAATCAAGAAAAAAAAATTTACAAAATTTAATTTCTGTTATGAAAATGTTTTTGTCATTTTGGACAAATCTTGAGTCATTATGAACATTTTAAACTCATGTTGAACAGAATTTTGTTACTTTAGACTCATTTTGAGCAATTTTGAACAAGTTACATGACATTCTGAACAACTTTAACACGTTTTAAAGATGTTTTCTGTCTTTCTAATCTTGTCGTACTGTACAGAAGACATTAGTGAGTCCTCTATCTATTCATAATTGTTCTTTTTCCATAGAGGTGCAGGACTTTAGATGTTTTAGAGCATCAATATCCAGATTTCTGACAAATTCATGAGTCAAAATCCAGGTTTTTGATATTTTAATGGATCAGTAATGAGGTTTTTGGCATGTTAGTGCATCAGTATTCTGAATTTTGATGTTTTGCTGTAAGAATATTCAGTTATTTTGGCATTTGCCATTTTGTTGCTGCAGGATCAGTGACTGCGTTTAAAAGTGGATTTATGTTCTGGGAACCGAACATCTAAGCCCCTGTGATGGTTTAATTTGTGGAACAAAACCAAGGATCTCCTGGACTTCCCTGTTTCCTCCATCAGTTCTCTGAGCTCTAAACTGAGAAAACCTCTGACTGATGCATCGTTTCTTAGATGTTTATCCTCAGAGATCTGCAGCAGCAGATTCAGGACCAGCTGTAAAAATACTGTGGAGGAGAGTTTTCTGACCACATCTCTGATTTATTCTAAATTATTCTGCACACTTGAGAAACAGAAAATGAGTCGGTAACCTTTAGTTCTCCTGCAGGTGTGTTGAGGAGAAACAACGTAAGCTGATTTCAGAGCAGCTGAACTTTATCTCAGAAAGAATCAACTCAAATCTTCAGCTCATGTGTTTCTATATTTCTACACGGTTCCAACAGTCTGGATGGTTAGAAACTCGGCTCTGTTTTCCAGATATTATCTCCTGAAATGCTGAGCAGGTGTGCAGCTGTGATTGGATGAATTCATGGACCTTCAGCTGCAGGTGTTTTCATGTTCAGAGCCTTTTCAGAGCAGCACCTGCAGCAAACTCACCACTTCCTCCATTTGTGATTCATGAACAGGATCCGTCCAGCTGCAGAGAAGAAACTGAGGAGAAAATCTACAAGTTTGAACTTTAGAAGAGTTTCTGAAGCTGCTGGTGAGGGCCTATTTTCTGTTTAATAGAGATTAAAGGACCGTTAATGATTAATGAAATTAATGTTGTCTCTTTGTGGTCGTTTTGTGTGTCTTTGTGGTCATTTTGTGTGTCTTTGTGGCCGTTTTGTGTCTCTTTGTGGTCGTTTTGTGTCTCTTTGTGGTCGTTTTGTGTCTCTTTGTGGCTGTTTTGTGTCTCTTTGTGGTCGTTTTGTGTCTCTTTGTGGTTGCTTTGCGTCTTTGTTGACTTACTGACTGAAAAAGTGGAAGTTTTTTCACATCTGTTTCACTTTTTACTCTGTATTTCGTTCTCTGGTTTCTTCTCCAGCTCCTCGTCTCATTACCTGACAGACGCCTGCTTCATCTGGAGGATAAAATGCGACGGCGCCAGCAGAACCTCGGGTCCAGATCGGGTCCGGAGTGACTCAGCGAGGCCCATAAAGCAGCAGCTGATTAAAGGTCGGCAGCCTCCATAAATCTCCCAGATATTAAAGCACGATTTGGTTTGTTGTAAAGCGCTGTGACGTCTGATCTGGAGTGTGTGAGCCGTAAAAGCTTCTTTCTGCTGACATGTTTAGATGTTCACATCCTGTCTGCAGATGATTGATACGTCAGAGGATCTCATCGCCGTCACGTCTGCTGCAGCTGAGAAGCTTTTAGCCACTGGACGGGTCAAACGCTCCCATCGAGGCGGTAAAAGGCCACTGTAAATCTGCTGCCGCCCCGCCAGCTGATCAATACTGATCTAAACGTGATGAATGGGAACTCCACGGACTCCATCTTCTCTCCTCCAGCAGCCTTATCTCGTCTCAGAGGAGGTTTCTGGCAGAGAGACGGAGGTCACGGAGATAAAACATCTGAAACGTTCGGTTTCACCACCGCTGATGTCACAGCTGCTCTTTGTGCTTCCACATCCAGGCCAGAAGATCAGATGTGAAGGACAGGAGACGACTGAGGACCACGTCTGGGTCCAGGAGAAGAGTCTGCTCTGGTTCTTCTTTCCTTCTGGTTAAAAACTGATACCAGATCACCACAAAAAAGGTAAAATTGCCACAAAAAAATTAAAAATCACAACAGAAAAACACAAAATCGCCATAAAATGATGCAAAATCACTAAAAGATGCAGAATTACGACAGAGACACAAATCACCATATAACGATGCAAAACCACAACAAAACCACACAAAATTACCACAAAAAGATGCAAAATCACAAGAAAAAGATGCAAAAACATCATAAAATGATGAAAAATCACAACAAAAGATGCAAAATTACCACAAAGAAAGGCAAAATGATTACAGTCACAAAAAGATGCAAAATCCCCACAAAACACACAAAATTACCAAAAAGAGATGCAAAATCACCAGAGGCGAAATTATCAGAAAAAGTCACAAAATCACCATAAAAAGATGCAAAAATCACTAGAAAAACACACAAAATTACCACAAAGCGATCACAAGAAAAGATGCAAAAATATCACAAAGATGCAAAATCACAACGAAAAATGCAAAAATATCACAAGATACAAAAATATGCAAAATCACAACAAAAAGATGCAAAAATATCACAAAACAATGCAAAATCAAGACAAAAGATGCAAAATTACCACAAAGAAAGGCAAAATGATCACAAAAAGATGCAAAAACAAAACAGATGTAAAATATCACAAAAAGATGCAAAATCCCCCCCCTAAAAAGAGGTGAAATTATGACAAAGTCACAAAATCACGATAAGATGATGCAAAATCACTAGAAAAAGATGCAGCAACAACACAAAGATGCAAAAAACACAAAAAGATACAAAATCCCCACAAAAACAAACCATCACCAGGAAAATTACACAAAATCAGCACTAAAAGATGCAAAACCACTAGAAAAAGATGCTAATTTATTACAGACATAAATCACCAGATAAAGATGTAAAATCAGCACAAAACAAACAAAATTATCACAAAAAGATGCAAAACCTCCTCCTGTTTCTATAAACCAGGAGACTCTGAACACACCGTGTCCACATGGAGAGTTTCTCACTAAACGAGGTTCAATAAAGGTTGAAGACAGATTTAGAACTTTCTGCTCCGTCTTTCCTGTTCTTGGGTTGCTGGTGTTTCTCTCTGGGATGAAACTCTTCTCATGTTCTTCCTCCAGTCCTTCTGAGTGAAATCCTGCAGCTTTTAGTTCCTCTTGTAGAAGCCACTAGTGACCTGAGTGGAGCTGCTGGACCTTCATTCCCACCCTGGAGACCCTCGTGAACGTGAACATCGTGATGCTGTGATGGTCCAGCTCCGTTTCCTCCCACTCAGCCCTCATGATGATGAAGGCAGTGAATCGAGCCGTAAATGAGCTCCACCACGGAGGAGCTGATGATTAATCACTGAGGAGACACAAAGAGCGGCCTCAGGTGGACTGTCAGCCGTCCAATCACGAGCCGCCGGAGATGCCAGGCTGACAAAGAGCGAAGACAAAGTGAGAGAAAACCTGCGGCGTCTCAGTGTTCCTCTGTGAGGCCGTCGGTTCGCTGACGTTCTCCATAAATCACCGTTTGTTTACTGAAGGTCTGGAGCTGCTGTATCTGTCCCGGCCAGCTGCTCGTCCTCACGTCTCCTCGCTAATCTCCACTCTCCAACTTCCTTTAATTCTGCTCCTTCATTGTCCTGCTCAAAAGGACTTCCAGGAAACTTTACCTCTGCTATCAGACTCTGTGCGTCTCCTTAATTCAATCCTTTCTGGAGGAGCTTAGAGGAAACTGTAGATTTAACCAAGCAAAGGATTCTGGGTAAATATCCTCCCTCACACAATCTGAACTCCATTTTTATTTTCCTTCTGTTTGTGTTTCTGTGGATTTATCTTCAGCACCAGCGACACTCTCTGATGCTGGTTTAATACTAGATATTAAAATATTAAATATGAACATTTATCTACATGATCAGAGTTAAAGTGGTTCAGTTTCAATCACTGGTTCTCCTCAGAACTGCTGGTTCTTTTTCAGTGATCAGAGTTCTACCAGAACCTCCTCAGAACATCTGGTTCTTCATCTCCAGTAACTTTACTAAAATAAGAGACCACATTGCCAAAATTACTACAACGAAAGACACAAAATCAGCACAAAAAGACCCAAAATCACCACAAAAAGATGCAAATATACCACATGGAGACAAAAAATATCCACTGAAAGATGCAAAATTACCACAAAAATGGTCCAAATTACAACAAAAACACACAAAATCGGCACAAATAGGTAAATATTCCACAGAAAGACACAAAATCTCCACTAAAGAAGCAAAATTACAACCCAAAACCATCTGGTTCTTCATCTGCAGTAACTTTATTTAAAAAAGAGACCAAATTGCCCCCCAAAAAAGGCCAAAATTACCACAACGAAGCACAAAATCATCACAAAAAGACCCAAAATCACCACAAAAAGGATGGAAGTTATCACAAAACAGGTGAAATTGAGACAAAAACTCAAATTCAGCACAAAACAAATCAACCATATAGGACTAAAGTTCCTTCTTGATCTCCTCAGAACATCTGGATCTTCATGTCCAGTAACTTCATTAAAAAGAGAGACCAAATCACCAAAAAAGGTCAAAATTACCACAAAGAAACACAAAATCAGCACAAAAAGACCTAAAATCACAACAAAAAGATGCAAATATACCACATGGAGACACAAAATATCCACTGAAAGATGCAAAATTACCGCAAAAATCATCCAAACTACAACAAAAAGACACAAAATCACCTCAAAGAGCCAAAACTAGCTTGAAAAGTTCAAATATGCCAGCAAAAATAACCAAAATCACCACAAAACAGGTGAAATTTCCACAAAAACTCAAATTCAGCATAAAAAAAATCAACCAAATAGGACTAAAGTTCCTTCCTCACCTCCTCAGAACATCTGGTTCTTCATCTCCAGTAAGTTTATCAATGATCAGAGTTCTACCTTCATACTGGGAATATTTCCATAGAGGTGGGTCCAGATTTATCACTTTATAATGGGTTAGGGTTTTTCCATCATTTCTGAGCCTCAGAACTTCATTAGTCCAGCAGCTAGAACCATGATATTTAGGAGGAGAAATGCATCTGAGTTCTGGGAAAAACTGCAGCTAAAATAACGAAAAAAGTCTGGAAAAATTTCACAAAAATGACCAAAATTACCATAAAAAGACACAAAATCACCCCAAAAAGAGCCAAAAGTACACTGAAAGGTTTCAATATTCCGGGAAAAACAGCCAAAATCACCACAAAAATTACCAAAGATGCACAATCCCAAGAAAAAGATGCAAAATCCCAAGAAAAGATGCAAAATTTCACAAAAAAGTTGCAAAATTTCACGAAAAAGATGCAAAGTTTCACGAAAAAAGATGCAAAGTTTCACGAAAAAAGATGCAAAGTTTCACGAATAAAGATGGAAAGTTTCACAAATAAAGATGCAAAGTTTCACGAATAAAGATGCAAAGTTTCACGAATAAAGATGCAAAGTTTCACGAATAAAGATGCAAAATCACAACAAAAAGATGCAAAATCACAGCAAAAAGATGCAAAATCTCTTCTAAAAGAGGTGAAATCCTCCATAACGTCGGTCTGATTCAGGAGATGTTTGATGGAAACTTGTTCCTGCCTGCAGCTGACATGAAAACAATAAAAACCCAGAAAAGAGCAGCAGATGTAGGTGAAACTGTCAGTAGATCACTTTTAGCTGCTTATTTTCACTCTGACAGAACATTTCTCCACTTTACCTCCAAACTGCCAGCGACACGAGCTGCAATTGATTCAGAATCCTTAGCGGAAAAACAGACAAAGGGTCATCTATTATCCTGCTCTCTCTGGGGAGGTCCTCGCTCTACTTCTCCAGCCTCGGCCCGGGCTAATTGGAGGATCCACGGGGGAGCCCTCCACCACCAGGAGCCCCTTTCCAGGCATGTGATGGGCCGAACGGGGGCCTGGAGGGGACCTGAGGAGGTCTGAGGGAGTCCCAGGAGAGGAGTGGGTGAAGAGCACTGGAGGAAACTTCTGAAGTACTCTGTGAAGAAGCTGGACGCCGTTGTGTGTGGATGTAAAGCAGCGTTCAGAGGGAGGACTCTGGGTAATTGACAGTCGAGCTGCAGCACTTTGTGTTTATCAGTCGGAGGATCGATGGTCATCTGAACCCCGGGAGGCCCAGAGGAGAAACTCTCCTTTTGTTGTCCGGCAGCAGCTCTGTCCAGCGCCAGCGGCAACGCTCCCACAGGGCCAGCCACACAAATATGAAGGATTAAAACCGTGACAAAAAGCCAGAATAAATCTTTCTATTTTCCCCCAGAATCCCCCCATGCTGCCACACTCTGCTTTTAGAGGGAATTCTTCAGATGTTTTGGCTGAGCGTCTCTGCAGCGACCCGCCGGGTCCAGGAGGAGAAGCTCAGTGTGACAGGCTGGATCTGATCATGCAGACCGATGCAGAGATGCTGCTGTGTGATTTTCTGTGGAGCATTTGTGTTTTCAGGAGCCGTCTGAAGCTGCTTCTGCCTTTAAAATGAAGCTGCTGCAGAGAGAAAACCCTGGAACTGGAAAAACTTTCTGCTCTTAACCCTCAGATGCTCCAGTGATTGGACCGAAACTCTTCCATCAGCAGGTCTGAAATAAGAATCAATGTGTTTTTATGTCATTTTGGTTCAGAATAATCATTTCTATTATTGTTTGTTTTATGTTTTTTGTCCACACAGGAATGATTTCATGTTTATTTTCACTTTATAACAGATTTTGATCATTTTGATTATAGAAAAAGAAGAATATTACACAGAACAGCAGTAGAAGAATGAAAAACATCCATTTTCTTTTCCTCCAGCTGTTGCTGGTCTCCGTCCCTCCATCACCTCTAGTATGATTTTATCAGAGATAAAGAGCTCGGGATAGTCATACAAATACTACAGTTTCTTTAAAAGTGTAAAAGAGAACTTAAAAATGATGCAAAATCTCCACAGACATGCAAAATCACAAGAAAAAGAGGTGAAATTAAGACAACAAGGTGCAAAATCTCTTCAAAAAGATGCAAAATCACAACAAAAAGATGCAATATCACCACAAAAAATAGCAAAATCTCTTCAAAAAGATATAAAATCATATAAATGGAATGGCATCAAAAATATATTTTTTGAGGAACAGCTGGAAAATGAAATGACACAAACTTCTCATAACAAAGATATTGAAAGAAAACGACCACTGATGCATCTAAAGGTTAAAGGAGATGTCTGGTAACAAGAGATCATAATGAGATCAAAGGAGATCCATATTTCTACTAAAATCCAGTCTTTGATCCACATTTTTCCAACTGTTGAGGCGCTAACATCAGTAAAATCTGATGGGTTAAAGTTTGACCAGACAAGGTTCCAGTTTTTGGATATTTAGATTAAATGTTGATGTGAACTCATTGGTAAGAACCAGAACCTGGAGTTCATAGAGGTCAAGGTGTTCATAGAGGTCTAGATGTTGATGTTCATAGAGGTCTAGATGTTGGTGTTCATAGAGGTCTAGATGTCCATAGAGGTCTAGATGTTCATAGAGGTCTAGATGTTGGTGTTCATAGAGGTCCTGATGTCCATAGAGGTCTAGATGTCCATAGAGGTCTAGATGTCCATAGAGGTCTAGGTGTCCATAGAGGTCTAGGTGTCCATAGAGGTCTAGATGTTGATGTTCATAGAGGTCTAGATGTTCATAGAGGTCTAGGTGTTCATAGAGGTCTAGATGTTGATGTTCATAGAGGTCTAGATGTTCACAGAGGTCTAGATGTTGATGTTCATAGAGGTCTAGATGTTGATGTCCATAGAGGTCTAGATGTCCATAGAGGTCTAGGTGTCCATAGAGGTCTAGGTGTCCACAGAGGTCTAGGTGTCCACAGAGGTCTAGATGTCCATAGAGGCCTAGATGCCCATAGAGGTCTAGGTGTCCATAGAGGTCTAGGTGTCCATAGAGGTCTAGGTGTTAGTGTTCATAGAGGTCTAGGTGTTGGTGTTCATAGAGGTCTAGGGGTTCATAGAGGTCTAGGGGTTCATAGAGGTCTAGATGTTCATAGAGGTCTAGGGGTTCATAGAGGTCTAGGGGTTCATAGAGGTCTAGGGGTTCATAGAGGTCTAGGGGTTCATAGAGGTCTAGGTGTTCATAGAGGTCTAGATGTCCATAGAGGTCTAGATGTCCATAGAGGTCTAGATGTTGGTGTTCATAGAGGTCTAGACCAGGGGTCACCAACTATATTTGTCAGAGGGCCAGAATTTTACTGGACAGTCACCTTGGGGGCCGGACCCTCAAACAAAAATTAAATAAAAATCAAATTTTGGCATAACATTATTATTTGATGTTTATTGTTTATATTTTTTTTCATTTCATTACAAAACTGAAGGCATTTTGAGCCTTTATGAGTCAGGCTCCTATCACCTATACCACAGTCAACCACCAGGAGTGATAGAGATATTTTGCCTCAACTCAATTAAGTCAACTTTATTTATAGAGCACTTGAAAAACAAACAGCATGGAAGTGAAAGGAAAAGGCTTCTTAACACAGGTAAAATGGAACTCTCAAAGGCCATGAAAGGAAAAGTTGATGTGGAAAACAGATCCTTTAAAAATGACTGGACTGAAAAGTAGGCATTTATCATGCCAACCTTCCGAAATGCGTCACCTGTATGCCTCATTTGCAACGAAACTGTTGCTGTTGCAAAAGAATATAATCTGCGCCGTCACCACAACACAAACATACAAATTCCAAGGATTCATATCCTGAGCAGTCAGAGGCCCGTCATAGAAAAATGGCCACATTGAAATCTGCCTGCACCCGTGCAAATGGCATTATTACTGGAACTTTAACTGATCAAGAGAGAGTAACGTGTGCATCTCTGCAGGCTGCCTGGGTGCTTTGCAAACATAACCGGCCTTTCACAGAAAGTGAGCTTTTAAAGGAGAGCATGGTCACCGTTCTGGAGGAACTTGCCCCCGACAAATCCATGGACAGAGTTATTGTATCTGTCAAACAAATGCCTCTCTCTGCTTCAACTGCTGCACGTCGTGTCCACGTCTTGGCAGAGCATGTCCAGCCAGCTGTCATTGACGGGATCAAGGAAGCCAAATACATTTCACTGGCTATTGATGAGTCCACTGACAACACGGATATTTCACAGTTGTGCGTTTTTGTCAGATACTTTGATGGCAAAGATTTCTGAGAGGAGCTGCTGGCATTGCTTCCGCTAGAGGACAACACCACTGCTGACATCATCTTTGGAAAACTGGAGGATTTTTTTAAAAGCCATGGATTGTCCCTGGATTAAATCAACCCGACAGTGACAGATGGTGCACCTGCCATGATTGGCAAAAACAAGGGTCTTGTGAGCAGAATAAAGACTGTCGCTTCTAAACCTAACGCACTTCACTGTATTATCCATCAAAGCGTGCTGTGTGCAAAGCTAAGCAGGGAGCTCAAAGAGGTGATGGAGAAAACCATGAAAATTATTAACCACATCAGAGGAAATTCAAGCACGCAGCACTGCCTGTTCCGTAAATTTGTGCTGGAATCCCAGGTTTCTCATGATGACCTGTTACTCCACAATGACGTGCGCTGGCTCAGTAAGGGCAAAGCACTGGAGCGCTTCGTTGAACTCCATGCCCAAGTAGTGGATTTTTTGAAACAAAGGAAATCAAAAGCGGCAGCTGACCATCTCCGCATCATGCAAGACAGAGAATACATGTGCAATGTTGCGTTTTTAACAGACATTTTCTCCCATTTGAATGCACTTAATCTCCAGCTGCAAGGAAAAGAAAAATCAGTGGGGGATTTGGTGGAAAAACTTGATGCCTTTGGGAACAAACTTGATCTGTTCCATGCAGATTTGTTGTCAGAGAGGCTGCTGCACTTCAACACACTGAAGACGGTGGGAGAAAGCAACGTAACAGACAAGATGAAGACATTCATCACACAATTAAAAGACAACTTCTCTGCTAGATTCCATGACTTTTTCATTTCCAGGGATGTCACTGGATTTGTGCGTGACCCATTCACCATCAGCCCAAGTGGAGAATTCTCCACAAACGTGGTGAAAATGATGCCGTTGGACGAGGCGTCCATTCAGAGCGAGCTGGCTGAAATCCAGGCTGCTCTCCATGGTGCTGAAAGCCTGAGCACATTCTGGGTGTCTTGTCCCGAGGACTATGGCACATTGAAGACGCTGGCTATGTATGTGCTCACCATGTTGGGTTCAACCTACACCTGCGAGGCTGCGTTCTCCAAGATCAACTCGATAAAAACACACGAGAGGAACCGACTGTCAAACCAGTCTTTGGAGGACTGTTTGCACATAAGTCTGACAGCGGCCAAGCCTGATATGAAAAAGTTGGTGTCAGAGGGGAAATGTAACTTCAGCCATTAAGCAGTGTGAGGAGCCCATTTCAGCCTTGTGATCTGAAATCGCTATAGCCCACTTAACGTTTTATTTGATGTGCCAACATTATTTGTGACCTGTTTTGTTCTGGTACCAGGTTAGTATTTATTTACCATGCTATTTTAAGTTATGCCAGTTGGTTTTTCCTCCTTTTTTTGTCCTGAGAAGTCTACTAGTTTGAAGCTTGTTGTTGAGACTTTGAAATAAAAACCAAATGTTAAATAAGGGCATGAGGAAAAGTTACGTTAAAAAAAAAAAAAAACAAAACTGTGTGAAATAATAAATGTTAAACAGTGCAGCGAGTCTGTCCTCATTTCGGAATGTAGCCTAAATAGAGTCATAAATGGTGGGGATTACTGATAGTTAAGAGTCTCAGTTATTGTTGTTTTCAGTTGCTTTAATAGTGTGGACCACATGATATTTTCTCTTTGATCCTCACAATTCTGGAATCCAGTCGCGGGCCGGATTGGACGGTTCGGCGGGCAGGATTCGGCCCATGGGCCGCCAGTTGATGATCACTGGTCTAGATGTTCACAGAGGTCTAGATGTCCATAGAGGTCTAGATGTTGGTGTTCATAGAGGTCTAGATGTCCATAGAGGTCTAGATGTTGGTGTTCATAGAGGTCTAGATGTCCACAGAGGTCTAGATGTCCATAGAGGTCTAGATGTTGGTGTTCATAGAGGTCTAGGTGTTCATAGAGGTCTAGATGTTGGTGTTCATAGAGGTCTAGATGTTCACAGAGGTCTAGATGTTCACAGAGGTTTAGATGTTGGTGTTCATAGAGGTCTAGATGTTCATAGAGGTCTAGATGTTGGTGTTCACAGAGGTCTAGATGTTCACAGAGGTCTAGATGTTCACAGAGGTCTCGATGTTGGTGTTCTTAGAGGTCTAGATGTTCATAGAGGTCTAGATGTTGGTGTTCACAGAGGTCTAGATGTTCACAGAGGTCTAGATGTTGGTGTTCATAGAGGTCTGGATGTTCACAGAGGTCTAGATGTCCATAGAGGTCTAGATGTTGGTGTTCATAGAGGTCTAGATGTTCATAGAGGTCTAGATGTTCACAGAAGTCTAGATGTCCATAGAGGTCTAGATGTTGGTGTTCATAGAGGTCTAGATGTTCACAGAGGTCTAGATGTTCACAGAGGTCTAGATGTTGGTGTTCATAGAGGTCTAGATGTTCACAGAGGTTTAGATGTTGGTGTTCATAGAGGTCTAGATGTTCATAGAGGTCTAGATGTTGGCGTTCAGAGGTCTAGATGTTCACAGAGGTCTAGATGTTCACAGAGGTCTAGATGTTCACAGAGGTCTATATGTTGGTGTTCACAGAGGTCTAGATGTTCACAGAGGTCTAGATGTTTGTGTTCACAGGTCTAGATGTTGGTGTTCATAGAGGTCTAGATGTTCACAGAGGTCTAGATGTTGGTGTTCACAGAGGTCTAGATGTTCACAGAGATCTAGATGTTGGTGTTCATAGAGGTCTAGATGTTCACAGAGGTCTAGATGTTCACAGAGGTCTAGATGTCCATAGAAGTCTAGATGTTGGTGTTCATGGAGGACCCTTAAAATGGTTTCCTAATTAAAATGTGAAAAATATCTCTGGCAAATGTGTTTTTTCCTCCCAAATAACCAAGTGAACTAAACCAAATCTGAGATGGTGTATTTTTAAGCGTTTCTACAGACAGATTATAAATAGTAGTAGTAGTTGTAATAGTAGTAGTATGAAATGATTGCTTTAATTATTCTAAGTCCTATAGGTTTACTTCGAACAGCTTCCCCCAGGAGATGTTTGGCTCTTGAAGACTCCCAGCAGATGTGACTCCTGTCAGTCAGCATATGACTGTCCTGACTTCTTCAGAGCTGACACTATAAACGGACATCTAGTTGTTGTTTCTCACTAAACATGATGGACGGCAGATCCTTGTCTCCTGAGAGATAGAACATCGGCTGCCTGTTAAATCTCCATCTGAAGACGTCAGGACAAACCACTCTCGGCTGGTTTCCCTTCAGGTCTTTCATTCCTGTTTCGTTTGGCAGCTTTATCCCTCCATACACTGGATTTACTTCTTTTACTGTCCGTCGGAGTGCTTTTTATTTAGTCCTGCTGCTCTGTGTTCGTCTCTGCTGATCATAAAGTTTATTCTGTGTTTAGAAGAACTGGAAAGTTTCTGTTCTGACAAGAGTTTCTAAATCCACAGAAATGTGTCACTGAGGCTGTTTTCAGTCTGAACACCATCAGTAGACAGACTTTTAGTTTTACTGAGCAGTGGATTATTCTAGTCAGCTTCATGAGATGGACTGATGAAGGTCTGATGGAAAAAGTCCATTTGAAAGTCATAAATCTGGACCCACCTCTATGGAGCTCTGGAAATATTCCCAGTCTGAAAGTAGAACTCTAATCATTAATAAAGTTACTGGAGATGAAGAACCAGATTCATCTCAGGAGGTTCAGGTGGAACTTTTTCAGAAGTTAATCAAAGCCTTTGGAGTCCATCAGTGTCGACTCTGGAGTCGGTTTCATCAGATTATTCACTAAAATGGCTTCAATGAGCTGTCGGCTTCATGTCAGTCTTTAAATCAGAGCATCAGGCTGAACTTTCTGAAAATAAATGATGTTTTAACCTGAGGAACTCTTCATAAAGCCACTCTCATGTATGTAAAGTCAGACTCCATGGAGGTGTCCTCCAGGTTCCTGTCTGTTCTGCTGAATCTGGGCCAAGGCAATTTACTTCTATTGATGGCAAGATGGATTCTGAATTACAGCAGCAGATTCTAAAGAAAACTGTCAGAATATCCGTCTGAACGGCAGAAGAAAGTGGGTCACGAAGCCAGACGGCAGCTCAAAGAACACAATGACTGAAGCGAAAAACATTTAGAGAAGAATGAAGTTCTAGAATGAACGAGTGACAGTCTTGACCTTCATCTGGGAGAGATGTTGAGGAGGAACCTGAAGCTGTTCTGGATGACTGAGTCAGCTCAGATTCTTCCAAAGCGATGTGCAGGACGTTTGGTTTTTGGTATTTTCAGTCTATGCTGCTGTTGATTCATTTCCTTCAATAAATACATGATCACCTGTAGAGTTCTGTTTCATTTGTTTAATTGGGTTCTTGTTTTACATTTAGGACTTCTGAGGAAATCTGATGCTGAAAAACATTATATAATATAACAGAGTGGAAACGATTGATGGGTTGAAGTCAGGACTTTAGGGAGACCAGTCTAGAACCTTCATTCTAGCCTGATGGAACCATTTCTTTACCACAAACTAAGTCATTTCTGACCAACTTTGAGTTTACTAGTTTTTAAAGTAATTTTGGACAGGTTTCAAGTAAATTCTGAATCCGTTTGGAGAGTTTTGGTCATTCTGGACAGATTTTGAGTCATTTTGAACCAAATGTTAGTCATTCTGGACAAGTTTGAGTCATTTTGGGCAAATTGTAAACCTTTTGGATCAATTTTAAGTCATTTTCTACCACTTTTTAGTCATTTTGGACCATTTTTTTAGTCATTTTGGGAAAAAAAATATTAAGTAATTTTGAACCACAACTAACCCTGAAGCCAGTCCTAAAAAAGTCTAAAACTGGGACCAAAATCAAACCTAAATCAGTCCAAAAATGTTCAGAACCAGTCAGAATACAGTTTGACACCAGTCCTAAAAATGGTCAAAAACCAGAACAAAATTGGGACCAAACCTAAACTAGTCCTTAAAAAGTCCAAGACTTGCCCAAGACCCTCTGAAACCAGTCCTCATCCAGGACCAGATCCAGAGTAAAATAAATCCTAAACCAACTTTAAATCACATCCAAAACCAGGAGAACCAAGACTGGAACCAAACATAAACCAGTCTCAAGAAAGTCCAGAACCAGTCCAACATGCACTCTGAAACCAGTCCAGAAGTACTTCTAGAAAGCCCCAGAGCATGATACTGCCACCTCCATGCTTGATGATAGGTTTGATGTTCTTGGGGTTGAGGGCCTCACCTTCAGTTTTTCTTCCATCCGGCCACAGAACTTTCCTCCAGAAGGTCTTTTCTTTGTCCATGTGATCAGCAGCAGACTTGAGTGGAGCTTCAAGGTTCTGCTTCTAGAGGAAGAACTTCCTTCTTCATGGATCCTCTAGAACCCTGTGGACTCTGACAGCTGTGCTCCAGCAGCTTCTCATTCATTCAGACCTGCTTTCTGATGGTTCTTGGTTGACTCTTGACCATCCATACTAGCTCAGACCAACAGTTTTGATCCATCAGCTGTTAAACATCCTCCAGCTGAACAAACCATCTCTTCTTGTCTTTTAGAAGCTGGTGAGATCATGGAGCCTGTTGGTGTGTGGAGGGGAGATTACTGCCGAGGGATTCTTGAAAAGCTGCATTACCTCAGAAACAGGTAAAGAAGTAGATTGTGGAGATTTCTTTAGCGATGTGAGAATCCCCCAGAGGAAATGTTCTCCTTCTAATTAAGATCAGTATTATTTCAGTTTGAAGCACGATTGCTTCTCTTTCCAGGAACCAGCTGCTTCGCCTCCATCTCCTCTCTCAACGTCTCCATTTGTCCTCCCGTCTTCGCTCGACAGCCAGCAGCTCGTGTCGACTTTATTTTGTGATTTTCAGCGGCGGAGGTCGAGCCGAGACCAGGAGAGGTGAAGCGAAGCCATTCTGCTGCGAGGTCACCACTCTGCTCGGCTACATCTGCTCGTCTGGCGGCCTTTTGTCCTTGTCGTGTCGGCTGACAGGACGAGGCGTCGAGGGTTGGTACCTGCCACAAACTGTGACACGTTCACAAAGCCGGCAGATTCCAGGAGATTCACAGAAAGAAAGAACATGGAGATGGGAGAGGAGGCTTTTAGTGTGGAGGCTATCAGCAGCTCTTTGTCTCCTCAGTTTATCTGATGGACGTCACAGCTGAAAGAAGCAAACATGTGTGAACGTCACATAACAGCTGCAGCTCATCACCTTTCACATTAAAAGGATCTTCTTGAGTCCAAACTTCTCCTGAAACCATGTTTAACCAACAAACTACACTCAGTTACAGGAATGAGCTTCTGCTCTGCAGTCTAAAGGAGTTTAATCCGTCCAGGAATGTTCATAGAAAGGAGGAGACCTTAAGAAATCGTTAGTTATTAAACCAGTTTCATCCATTCTCAGTTTGAATTTAGTTTTACATCAACTAAGGCAGAAGTTTTAGTTATAGTTATAATATATAGTTATAGTTTAATACGACCAACCTTTAGACAAACATACATATGTATACATGAGATGTCTGAGATGTTGAGATGTCTGAGATGTTGAGATGCTGAGATGTTGAGATGTCTGAGAGCTGCTTCCCTGTTCGCTGAGTCATTGTGTTTTTGTCAGATCATAATTCTAGCTGCACCAGATGTATTTTCTGAGCTGTAGTCTTCCTGTTCTCTCTGTCCTGGTGATGAAGACGCTGAGGTCGCTGTATTCCTGAACTCTCCAGGTGTCTCTGATCCATGGATGTTCTTTTTGACCTCTCAGGTTAAACGTCAGCGGCTCCACCGAGAGTCGAGTTCCCTTCAGTTCTGTAAAAACAGCAGGACTCAGACTGTAGATGTTCTGACAGAAGCAGAAACACTCTGTTCTCATCAGGGATTAGTTCCTCTGCAGAGGAAGAAGATTTAAATGTGGAGCTCCTCAGTGAGTTTCAGAGTTAAAGCTATTATCAGCGGACGACGTGATGTTTGTGGAGCAGCTGAACAACCAGAGCTTGATAGTCAGAGACAAAGAGCAGATATCTCCTCAGCTTCCTGCTCTTTCTGCTGAAAGCTGAGAGGATCTTTGGAGCTCGTTTAAAGCTGCTCATCATTACCGCTCTCTCCTGTTGTTCTTCTCAGTGCTGCATTAAAAATTGAAAGCATTCTTAGTGTCAATGCAGAAGGAAGGAGGAGGGAAAACAGCCTTGTTTGTCTGAAAGCTTCTCCTGAAAAGACGACATGAGTGGAGAGGAGGAGGAGGAGGAACATGAAGGAGCTGCTGTCACTGTGTTTGTTTTAATGTGGAGATGTTAGAGGAGCTGCTGCAGTCATGATGGTAGAGGACTCTCCCCCAGGAGGCCGACACACAACACACACACACAGAGACACACACAACACACATACATAGAGACACACACACACAACACACACACACACACAGAGACACACACACACAACACACACACACACACAGAGACACACACACACACACAACACACACACACAGAGACACACACACACACAGAGAGACACACACACACACACACAGAAACACACACACAACACAGAGACACACACAACACAGAGACACACACAACACAGAGACACACACAACACACACACAGACAGACACACACACACACACACAGAGACACACACACACACAGAGACACACACACACACACACACACAGAAACACACACAACACAGAGACACACACACTGGAGTCACTGGAGACACTGGTGATACTTGAACCACTGGTGATACTGGAAACACTGGAATCACTGGAAACACTGGTGATACTGGAAACACTGGAAATACTGGTGATACTGGAAACATTGGTGATACTGGAACCACTGGGGACACTGGAACCACTGGACCACTGGGAACACTGGAACCACTGGGAACACTGGGAACACTGGAACCACTGGACCACTGGGAACACTGGAGTCACTGGAGACACTGGTGATACTTGAACCACTGGTGATACTGGAAACACTGGAATCACTGGAAACACTGGAAATACTGGTGATACTGGAAACATTGGTGATACTGGAAACACTGGAGTCACTGGAAACACTGGGAACACTGGAAACACTGGACCATTGGGAACACTGGAAACACTGGACCACTTGAAACATTGGGAACACTGGAAACACTGGAGTCACTGGAAACACTGAAATCACTGGGGACACTGGAGTAACACAGGGCCAGGTTGCTTTGAGAGGTTTTTTTCCTTAATAAATAAAATCATCATTTAAAAACTGCATTTTGAGTTTACTTGGATTCTCTTTGTCTGATATTTACATTTATTTGATGATCTTAAACATCAAAGTGGGGAAAAAATGCAAATATATATATATGTATGTATATATGTATGTATGTATGTATGTATGTATGTATATATGTATGTAATATATATATGTATGTATATATATATATATATATATATATATATATATATATATATATATATATATATGTATACATACATACATATGTATATATATAGATACATATATAGATACATATATATATATATATAATATATATATATATATATGTATCTATATATATGTATCTATATATATATATGTATGTATGCACATACATATATATGTATATATATGTGTGCATATATGTATGCATGTATGTATGTATATATGTGTATATATATATATATATATATATAGAGAGAGAGAGAGAGAGAGAGAGAGAGAGAGAGATTGATTGATTGATTGATTAAACCTTTATTGATCCCACAGCGGGGAAATTTACAGTGTAACACCAGCAGATGGAACAGAATAAAAAAGAGAGCAGCACACAGTGCATAGATATAAATATTTTCTCCTTCTAGAAGAAAACTACAATATTTACAGCAACATTCTTATGAAATTGCACAGCATCATTATGTACATGTTTATTGCACAGTTTGTAGGTGGGTGAAGTGAGCTACTGGGAGCAGGTTGATTGTAAAGTGTGACTGCAGCAGGAAGGAAGGACCTGCAGTATCTCTCCTTTAGACACCGTGGGTGAAGCAGTCTGTCACTGAAGGAGCTTCCAGTGATGATACTGTGTCCTGCAGGGGGTGGGAGGTGTCCTCCATGGTGGACAACAGCTTTGTCATCATCATCATCATCATATATATACACGTGTTGTGTTCATCTGTGCTCAGGTGTGTGACTGATTGATTGAATGGTGTGTGTTGTATTAAACTCCAGAGATTGGCTGCAGACAAACACACCTATCAGACACTTGAAGCAGTAATCAGCTGTTCCTCCAGCGCTGCCTAGCAACCATCGCTAACTCACTCGTCTTTTCCTATTTTCACACCTCTGTCCTTTTTTGTCCTTTTTGCTCATTTCAGTTTCTCGCTGCTCTTTCTCAGATTTTCTGCTTCCTCCTCTCAATCCGTCTCAGAGGAAACAGCAGGTCACTTTCATTTGTCCCAGGGTTTTTGTTATTCTGACATCCCATAATTCTTTATTTTCTTCTGTCCAGAAACAGGAAGTTCCCCAGGTGTCCAGCAGAATTCAAATCCTCCACTGAAGAGAAAGGAGCCAAACAGAGACTGAGTTTCTGTCGTTCTGTGGAGGAACGCTGTGAGAACAACTATCAGAGCAAATGTTTCCTCAAGACTCATTTTAGCGTCGCACAGCCTCAGACTGAAGGGTTAACGACAGGAAGTCAGTCAGACGACTAAAGGATGGAAATTATTCCTCAAACCGACTCTGTCTGCAGGATTCTGAGAGTGGGACAGAAAAACAACACAAATAAAACAGGATCATTCAGTCACACTTCCTGTTTATGTTTATCATCAACGTTCACTCAAGCAGCAGCAGCAGCTTTAATATTATAGAATATCAAATAGAATATACCACTATCCATAATCTGATGGAGTATATAAGCATGTATAATATTATAGAATATTTAAGTATATAGAATATTATAGAATATATAAGTATATATAATAATGTGTTTATGTGCAGCAACCAGCACCTGAATACGTCTACCTCCTTTTCATAGTATTTTCTTATTTAATTCTTGTAAATTTACATGTTACAGTATTTTATTCTCCTCTCATAAGTAGTACTGGTAGTAGTAGTAGTAGTACTAATAGTTGCATCTGTTTCCAGGCTCAGCTGCTGGGATTAGTAAATACAACTAGAATCAGTTTTATCAGCTGCTGAAGGAGGAGTTTGTTGTTGAAGCTCCATCAGACAGGAAGTGACCGATGGCCCTCAGCAGCTTCTCCATGTACATGAATGTGGCCCTGAGGGGACCACAGCGATTAACCAAACATCTCATCCATTCAGCAAACACCAGGTCCTCCTCCGTCAGACTCCATTTATCATCCAAACCCCCAGAGGAAGCATCCTCTGAACGTACCTACACCCAGATCCACATTCCTCTTCTGAAATAAACCTCCACACTTCCAGGAAGAGGTTGAGGGATTTCCCCGATTCCACAGTTTGTCATCCCGGAGAATTTAGAAGTAATAGCTCAGGAAGAACTTCAGAGGAGATAAAGTGGACCAGCAGCAGCTAGAGGTGACTTTAAAACGTTCAAATGGAGAATTATTCTACTTTCTGCAGCAGCGTAAACCAGCAAATCACAAATGTTCGGTCAGTGTGGAACAGTACAGCAGTTTATTCTAGCTTCCCCACCAAAATAAAAGCATGAACATAGTTTTACTGCTGTGAAACCGCTGCAAGAGTAATGTTAGCTTTGATGGTAGCAGCAGCAATGATGCTAGTAATGATGCTAACATTAGCTTTGATAGTAGCAGCAGTAATTATGCTAGTAATGATGCTAACATTAGCTTTGATGGTAGCAGCAGTAATGATGCTAGTAATCATGCTAACATTAGCTTTGAAGGTAGTAGTAGTAATGATGCTAGTCATGATGCTAACATTAGCTTTGATGGTAGTAGTAGTAATGATGCCAGTAATGATGCTAACATTGGCTTTGGTGGTAGTAGTAGTAATGTGGCTAACATTAGCTTTGATGGTAGCAGCAGTAATGATGCTAGTAATGATGCTAACATTAGCTTTGATGGTAGTAGTAGTAATGTGGCTAACGCTAGCTTTGATGGTAGTAGTAGTAATGATGTTAACATTAGCTTTGATGGTAGTAGTAGTAATGATGCTAGTAATGATGCTAACATTAGCTTTGATGGTAGTAGCAGTAATGATGCCAGTAATGATGCTAACATTAGCTTTGGTGGTAGTAGTAGTAATGTGGCTAACATTAACTTTGATGGTAGCAGCAGTAATGATGCCAGTAATGATGCTAACATTAGCTTTGATGGTAGCAGTAGTAATGTGGCTAATGCTACCTTTGATGGTAGTAGTAGTAATGATGCTAACATTAGCTTTGATGGTAGTAGCAGTAATGATGCCAGTAATGATGCTAACATTAGCTTTGGTGGTAGTAGTAGTAATGTGGCTAACATTAACTTTGATGGTAGCAGCAGTAATGATGCCAGTAATGATGCTAACATTAGCTTTGATGGTAGCAGTAGTAATGTGGCTAATGCTACCTTTGATGGTAGTAGTAGTAATGATGCTAACATTAGCTTTGATGGTAGTAGTAGTAATGATGCTAGTAATGATGCTAATGTTAGCTTTGATGTAGTAGTAGTAATGATGCTAGTAATGATGCTAACATTAGCTTTCATGTAGTAGTAGTAATGATGCTAGTAATGATGCTAACATTAGCTTTGATGGTAGTAGTAGTAATGTAGCAAACGTTAGCTTTGATGTAGTAGTAATAATGTGGATGACGTTAGCTTTGATGGTAGTAGTAATTATGCTATTGTTAGCTTTGATGGCAGTAGCAATAATGATGCTAGCATTAGCTTTAATGGTAGTAGTAGTAATGATGCTAACATTAGCTTTGATGGTAGTAGTAGTCATAATGTGGCTAACAGTAGTGTTACAAGGCATCAAGCTAATGTTAGCCACATTACTACTACTGTTAGCATCAATGCTAACATTTGCTTTGATGGTAGTAGTAGTAACAATGCTAATGTTAGCTTTGATGGTAGTATTAGTAATGTGGCTATTGCTAGCTTTGATGGTAGTAGTAATGTAGCTAGCGTCAGTTTTGATGGTAGACAGTCTACCATCAAAGCTAGCGTTAGCTACATTTATGCTGCTGCCATTTGTCGTAGCAGTAACGTGGCTAACATTAGCTTTGATGGTAGTAGTAGTCAAAATGTGGCTAACATCACTGCTACAAGGTATCAAGCTAATATTAGCCACACTACTACTGCTACCATCCGCGCTAGCGTTAGCCACATTACTACTTCTACCATCCGCGCTAGCGTTAGCCACATTACTACTTCTACCATCAGCGCTAGCATTAGCCACATTACTACTGCTACCATCAGCGCTAGCGTTAGCCACATTACTACTGCTACCATCATGTAGCTGCAGACTCCAGAGGTTTACTTTGGTCAAATCCTGCAGATGTTTTGTTCTATCGTCACAGTTTTTTCAGACTTTGTTAATCAGCTTGTTCTTAATGATGCTGTTTCCCTGATTTTAGACTAGATCTGTAGGTAAAATTTACTATGAGAAAGTTTCAGAGTCCTCCACAAACCTCCGGAAACCTCTAGAAAGCTCCAGATTCTTCTTCTGTAAATCTGCAGCAGGTTTCATGCTGTTTGACAAAAATAAAAATTTGTGATATTGTTAGGAAACAGCGTTCCCACTTTCCCCTAATTAGTTCCTCACAAAGATGCTAAACAGACTCTGAAGCTCCTCCCGGAAGCTCTGCAGAGGCCTCACCGACTCAAGCAGAACTGCATCATTATCTGTGATAAAGTCATATTAGGTAAAAAAAAAAAACAAACAAAAAAAACCAGAGCTAATTGCTGATCCCAAACAGTTGCTGCTTCTGTTTCATGGATTTCTGGGAGAGTTTGACTTCAAAGCTGCAATGAGAAGAAAAAACGGACAATTCATGGGTGGGCAGCTGGAAGAAGACAACTAAAAATACACCTGAGATGTCCTTTAACGAGAACAACACCTTCTGCACGTGTCAGGACAGTCACAGGAAGCAAAAATACCTCCCGAGAAAGAAAAGAAAAGGAAACACTAATTATCTCCGAAAGACGCCTCATTAAGACCCAATAAAACTCCACGGATGTCCACTGATTATCCAGCAGAAACACTTTTTTATGTTTATAGAAGAACTGTAAAACTTTAAAAATACCAAACTATAATACAGATTACACATGTGACTTCTAAAACATGTTAGACAGCAGCAGGTAGACTCTCAGAGCACTTTATTAGGAACACTTCAGCAGTAAACCCTCCATCTACAGACCAGCAGCTTCAGATTGTTCTCATCAAACGTCACGAAGATCCGAAAGTCTCCAGAGTTTTGTCGTTTTTGTCATTTGTATCTCATTTTTGTCGTTCTGTTTCTCGTTTTTGTCGTTTTGTTTTTCATTTTTGTCGTTTTGTTTCTCATTTTTTGTCGTTTCTTTTTTTGTCGTTTTAGTTCTCGTTTTTGTCGTTTTGTTTCTCGTTTTTGTAATTTGTTTCTCATTTTTGTCATTTTGTTTCTCATTTTTGGCGTTTTGTGTTTCATTTTTGTTTTCAGAAATTTGGGGAATTTTTTTCCTGAATTTTTGGATTTCACATTGACCGTTTTAAAGTTTAAAAATGTGGCAAAAAATTGTTTTTCACAATGAAACGTCTGATGTCCACGTTTTCACCCTTTTTGGGAAACAAAACAACAAAAAACGAGACAAATGACAAAAAAAAGATTAAAAGAAAACACAAGACAAAACATGACAAAAATGAAACAAAAAATAACAAAAGACAGCCAAAAAAAAAAACAACAAAAATGAGACACAAAATGACAAAAATCAGACAAATGACGCAAAACAAAACAAAAAAAGGCAAATTTTTAAACATTTTTTGGTGGCAAAAAGAAGTGTTAAAAGAAATGTTTCTTAAGAACATTCACGAATGTTCTTAAAGAAAATATTAGAAGTTTTACTGATATATATGGAATCACTTTAGATATTTTTAGGATTTTTTTTTGGAAGATTTTTACTCATTTTTTGAAAATATTTACAAGAATTTTCTTGCCAATTTTTATTTTTTTTTTAAATAAAACTTTTAAGGGAAACTTTTAAGGAATTATTGGAATTTTCTTCCTGAAGATTTTGCAAATTTTCTGAAATTTGGGGAATTTTTTGCAGAATTTTTGGATTTTTTTCAGACAAAGAAAATATTTTTTTGAGGTGCCTATAAGTGAAGACAATGGGAGGGTTAATTTCTAAATGAAATGTAAAGGAGGACAGAGCTCCAGTGGATCTCCAGAAGAACATTTCTTCTCCAGCGGAGGGGAGCTCTGATGCCTCGCAGACTCCTTCCTTCCTTCCTTCCTTCCTTCCTTCCTTCCTTCCTTCCTTCCTTGTGTGATTCTTGTCTTTCAGCTGAGAGTGAATGAAGGTCTGCATCCAGCCACAGACAGATTTCATCCTTTCTAAACGAACAAACAGCGCTCGGCCACATCCTGTACAGTCTCACGGCTATGTTTCCATGGTAACAGTGTCTGAGCGGGTACACATGAGGAAGCCGAAGAAGAGGAGCAGAAAAAAACCCGGAAAGTTTCTCCTTCGAAGAGCCAAACCGGGCCGAGGCTCCGACTGGCATCACACGCTCCACCTGCAGCGCCACGTTCCCATGGCAACCGCATCCCCGGCGATAATCGATACGGATGATGCAACCGAGCCGAGGAACCCAGAACATCACGTTCATGTTGGTGTTCTGTGTTCTGGATGTTCAGCATCCAGACACCACGAAGTCACACGATCCATCCCATAATAAGGAAGCTCAAAGCTGGTTCTACAGAGAATCAACAGAAAACGCATTCAGTGATTTGACAGTTTTTGTCATTTTCATCTTCTCGTCATTTTTTTCTATCTTGCTGTCATTCTTCATTTGTTGTGGTAAATTTGTGTGTTTTTATTGTGACTTGGCATCTTTTTGTGGTAATTTTGTGTGTTTTGTGATGATTTTGCCTCTTTTTGTGTCTTTTTATTGTCATTTTCTATCTTTTTGTGGTAATTTTCTGTCTTTTTATTGTCATCTTTTTGAGGTAATTTTCTGTCTTTTTGTTGTGATTTCACATCTTTTTGTGGTAATTTCCCTTTTATGAGATTATTTGTTTGCAGTTTTAACAGAAACCAGATTCAGTGTTCAGACTGAGACTCCTGGATGGATGTAGGTTTGATGATCATCTCCTTGTTTTTCTGAGGTTGTCTCTCTCTATTTGTTCTGAGACTCTTCTAGCTTCATCCTCAGAGGAATCATTTTGTTCTTCTGATTCCTCCAGTCGTCCTGGACGGTCGTTGTCCTTCCATTGAGCAAATCAAGGACGTTCAGGGTCTCAGTTTCTATTTTTAAACTGAAACTTGATATTTTAAATGGTTTTCAGATAAAACTGTACCAGAAGCTCTCAAACAGAAGATGCTATAAATGAAAAGTCAGCTGTGTTGAACCTCTGGAGACACAGATTCATGTTGTTTTAAAGTCTGGACATTTGATTGTGACTCAGAAAAGGAGAAGAACTGGATGGTGAAAGTATAAACTATCTGAATCAGGATAAAGTTTCTGGCCTCAAATGTAAATTTGTGAAAACTGCAGACGGCCGTGGATCTTTTTATAGCCGACAATGTGAGGAAGCTTTGAAGCCGCTCGGATTTCTGCGTCAGCATGATGGAGACGCTGCTGCTTTAATCTTTGTTGTGTTTTTAATCCCGTCCTGTTGTTGGCATTAACCTATTTTCTGCTGAGGATCATGGAGCTGCAGCTTATCGATGAATAAAGCCTCATCTGAAGGGTTAAACAGAGCAGAGGTTCACTCGATGCTCAGCAGACACATGAATTATTTCCATCCTCTTTTCTGCTTTTCTTCTTCTGCTGCTGCCGGCAGCTCGGAGGTTCTTGGCTCAGTTTGTTGGTGTTCAGAGCCGAGAGTCGAGGTCGAAGTCGCTGCCGAAGAAGAAGAAGAAGAGTTTGTTTAAGCTCATTAGATGCTGATCAGAGAAGCTTCTTCGTGATTCAGCACGTCTTTAGAGCTGATTTACGTAAAGCTGCTCAGATATTCTTCACGCTTTCAACGTCTGATCAGGTCAAACTTTCCTTCTTTCATCTGGAAACCTACCAGCAAGACTTTAAGTCAAACTGCTCTCAGCAATCAATGAATCGTGATGATCTCTGGATGAATCCTGATGATCTCTGGATGAATCCTGAAGATCTCTGGATGAATCCTGAAGATCTCTGGATGAATCCTGATGATCTCTGGATGAATCTTGAAGATCTCTGGATGAATCCTGATGATCTCTGGATGAATCTTGAAGATCTCTGGATGAATCCTGATGATCTTTAGATGAATCCTGATGATCTTTAGATGAATCTTGATGATCTTTAGGTGAATCCTGAAGATCTTTCGATGAATCCGGATGATCTCCAGATGAATCCTTATGGATGAATCCTGAATATCTTTGGATTTTAATCAGAAAGTCAAACTCTAGAGAACTTATTGATTCTCCTCTGAGGATGAACCTTCAGGATCTTATTTTCTGTCGTGGAACTCGAACTTTCCTCAGAGCTAAAAGTCAAATCTGACTGCAGGTGATCAAAACATACCAGATTATAATCACTAAATTAATGGGTTCCTCAGAAAAAGCTGGAAACATTTCTTTGAAGAGTTTTAGGACCACTGAAGGCTGGAGACGGTGACGAGAAGCAAAACAACTCAGGTCTGACTCCAGTCTGCTCTTTTATTTAGTCTTTTTCTTTTGTATTATTCATTTAGAGTTCAAGTCTTAAAGAGTTTCCAGCCAAACATTCAGATGAATCTATTTCTGCACCTGCATGTAAATAAAAAGGACAACAACAACAACAATAATAAAAACAACAACAGCAGCATCAGTAAATATGGAATCCACAAATGAAAGACAAATGACTGAGTATGTTTCACTGTTTTTACATTTTAGTCTGTTGCTGTTTTCTCTCACTGGTTTACGGTGGTTTAGGATTTTTAGTTGATTTTTTCTGTCAGTCTTTGTTCCAGTCGCTGTTTTTTCTCACTGTTTTCAGTCATTTAAACTGTTTTTAGTGGCAGTTTTCTGTCATTTTTTATTGTTTTCAATCACTGTTTTCAGTTCTTGTTTTCTGTCATTTTCTTTTGCTGTTTTCCATCACTGTTCTGAGTCATTTTTAGTCACTGTTTCATGTCATCTTCAGGCGTTTTCAGTGGCTGTTTTCTCTCGTTTTCAAGTGTTTTCACTTGAAGTTTTCAGTTTCTGTGTTTTGTTGCCATTTTTGTCAGTTTTTGTTATTTTTTGTTGCTGTTTCCTGTCACTCTCAGGGATTTTCAGATATTTTCTGTCTCTGTTTTTAGTCCATTTCATTGATTTTTTGGTCACTGTTTTCAGTCATTTTCAGTTTCTGTATTCTATCTCTGTCCTTAATCATCTTTAGTCACTTCATGTCATTTTCTGTTGTTTTCAAGTGTTTTCACTTTGTTTTCTGACAGTTTCATCTATTTTCAGTTTCTGTTTTCAGTTTGTTGCTGTTTTCTGTCCCTGTTTTCTAACCATAAAGTTCAGATTCAGAAAACTTTATTTGTCCCCAGAGGGCAATTAAAAAGTTTTAGTTGATTTTTTGAGGAATAAATATCCAGTTTTTATTTTCTTGGTTATTACTTTTATGATTGCAGCAGCTGGTCTCCTAAAAGGTCGAACAAACTTCAGGATTTTCCTAAAACCTTAGAACACTTTCAGCTGAATTCGTTAAATGAGTGCTCCTGCTTCATCTAATGAATACGCTGCGTGCTGCATTTCTATTTTTCTACTTGTATAATTACTTTCATTGTGTATTTTCATGTCTCTCTGTGCTCTCGGTTCATTTTTCTCCTGATTAAATAAAGCAATTAGTCCAAATATAATTACTGAGAATATGGTTGTTGACATGGGTTCATAATAAAAGACATCACTTTAATAAATGAGTAGATTGTGGGAACACAATCAGTAATCAGCAGGAAATCTGGCTCTGGGAGGTCAGATCTGACATAAAGATCCAGATCTAAGAACAGAGAACAGTTTCAACACTTTTAAATCAGATGTTTGATCTGTTTAATTTAAACCAGTGGTGTCCAACTTGAGACCCGCGGGCCAAAAGCGGTCCTCCAGAGGGTCCAATCCGGTCCTCAAAGTGTAAAAATTCCAGAGAAGACATTAACTGCAGATTGTAAATTAGTAAAACTATAAATTTAAAATAATTTCTAGACCATGACAAGTTGTTTGGATCAGAAAGTAAAATACTAGTTTGTTCATTGTTCTTTTGCCGTTTTGTGTCTCGTTTTTGTAATATTTTGTCTCGGTTTTGACTGAATTTTGTGTTTTGCTTTATTCGTTGTTTTTGTCTCGCTTCTGTTGTCTGCTTTCTTGTTTTCTTTCTCGCTTTTGTCATTTTTTAATGCCATTTGTCAAATTTTTTGTCTCATTTTTGTCGTTTCTTCATTTTTTTGTTGCTTTGTAACTTTTTTGTCTAGTTTTGTTTCGTGTCATTTGCCTAATTTTTTTGTAATTTTGTGTCTCATTTTTGTAATATTTTGTCTTGTTTTTGTTGTTTTGTTGTTTTGTTGTTTTTTTGTCTGATTTTTGTGGTTCTGATCCTCCACTAAATGTTGTGTTCCTTTGTCGACACTCTGTGATCTGGAAGCTGTAATGTGGAAATGATAAACTGAGGCTGAATGTTGATGAAACTGAATTTATTTTTCTTCATAAATTTCAGGTTGTTCATGATGTTTAGTGAAAAGATAATTCCGTAAATGTGAACATTTCTGCACTAAAACAAAGGAACCATTAGGAGTTGTGGTTATTTCTAGGTTATTCTGCTGTGGTTTTACTGGTCTGGTCCGCTGCAGATCAGACTGGACTGGATGTGGATCCTGGACTGAGATGAATTGGACTCTCTTGGTTTAAATACAGAATTACGTCTAAAAAATCTGCAGCAAAGTCCTGCAATTACTGCAATAAAAACTCCTGAGAAACAAAGTGAAAAGCAGTGAGCGGTGTGAGTTTGGCTCAGATCTGTGAGAGAACGAGGAGAATCACGGCGACGGTTTGATGCTCTTTTCGATTTACAGCACAAACACACCGAGCTTCTCTTAAAGGTCACAGGTGCATTCAGCCGAGCACAAAAGCAACAAAAGCTTCAGACCTTTTCTACTCGTGCATCATCCCTCCGAGGTCGCTGCTGTCTGGATGAGCGTCCTTCAGATCACATGGACGCTAGATGAAGTGCTCCAGGTGAAGCAGCTCACCCCGTCCCTCTCATTACAGCCCTGAATATTCCACATTAGTGGTGGGTGGCTGATAAAGTTGTATTGTTTAATGAGAACTTTTTGTTCACCAGATCTCGGCTGGTGGGAGGCTGGCATCTGTTTCTCTGTGACTGGGAGCTCCGGGTGTCAGCTCGTTAAAAAAAGTCAACAATGGCTGGGAAAATCTGAAATATCTGCAGATAAAAAGACGTGTGAGGCAACAAATATATCTGTAGAAGGAGAGCTTAATTGAAGACGTAGATTTTGGAAAAAGGAGAAAGTGAAGAAGCCAAAAATAGTCAAATGGGAGGAATTAGTGCAGGACGTTGGTTTGATTATTATTCCAGTTGTTGGTTTGAAATGTTTTGACAGATTTTAAATTGTACAAATGAAGACGGGCATCGTTTTAATTTTTTTTTTCCTGACAGTTTGAGTCCGTTGAATGCTATCAGCTGTTTAACCCTCCTGTTATCTTCATTTACAGGCACCAGAAAATATTGTTTCCTTGTCTGAAAAAAATCCAAAAATTCTGAAAGAAAATTCCCCAAATTTCAGAAAATTTGCAAAACCTTCAAGAAGAAAATTCCAGTAATTCCTTAAAAATTTCCCTTAAAAATTTTATTTAAAAAAAAAAAAAAAAAAAACAAATTTGGCAAGAACATTCTTGTAAATATTTTCAAAAAATGAGTAAAAATCTTCCAAAAAAATCATAAAAATATCTAAAGTGATTCCATATATATCAATAAAACTAATATTTTCTTTAAGAGCATTCACAAAAAAATCACCCCAAATCCAGTTTAAAAATTCACAGATTTTTTTGTGAATGTTCTTAAGAAACATTTTTAACATTTATTTTTTCCATCAAAAAATGTTAAAAAATTGCCCAAAAATGTTGAAAATGTGGACATCAGAAGTTTCACTGTGAAATTTTTTTTTCCACATTTTTTAACTTTAAAACGGGTCAATCTGACCCACAGGACGAAACGAGGGTTAAACCAGGATCCATCCAGCTCAGACCAGATTATCATCATCAGGATCAGTGACAAAATAATCAGAATAAGTTCATGGAGTCAGAATCCTCAACAAGAATCACGTATGAAGGTTTGTAATTTATTAACATCATTATTATTATTATTATCATTATTATTATTATTAATAATAATAATAATAATAATAATAATAATAATAATAATAATAATAATAATAATAATAATAATAATAATAATAATAATAATAATAATTATTATTATTATTATTATTATTATTATTATTATTATTATTATTACTATTATTATTATCAGAATAATGTTTGAAACTGAAAAGGTTTATTAACCCTCCTGTCATGTTTCATCTTAAAACCAAAATAATCTAAAACAATTGTTGTTTGTGTGTTTCTGTGTGTTTCTATGTGTGTTTCTATGTGTGTGTTTTCTCTGTGTGTTTCTACGTGTGTGTTTTCTGTCTGTTTCTATGTGTGAATCTGCTGCTGCTGGTTTTCTTCCTCTGACCCACATATCCTAATTGCTGATTGTGCCTCTCCAGCGTATCCGTGATAAATAGTCTTTGTTTTTCTATTTCTGCTCCTCACAGCAGCTGCTGACGGAGTAGGAAACCTTCTGCTCCGTAATGAGGAGGCTGTTTGTGTTTGATTTGTCAGAATAAAAGAGTAAAACCTCCTCCTCCTTCTCCTCCCCGAGTCCTCAGAAACCTACGAGTAAACTTCAGGAACGTCTCCTGGAAAGCAGAAGATGAAGAGGCAGAAGATCTGTCAGACCAGGAGAGTCCAACTCATCTCAGTCCAGGATCCACATCCAGTCCAGTGTGATCTCCAGTAAAACCAGTAAAACCAGCAAAACCACAGCAGAATAACCTGTAAATAACCACAACTCCTAATGATTCCTTTGTTTTAGTGCAGAAATGTTCACATTTAAGGAATTATCTTTTCACTAAACATCATGAACAACCTGAAATTTATGAAGAAAAATAAATTCAGTTTCATCAATATTCAGCCTCAGTTTATCATTTCCACATTACAACTTCCAGATCAATAGAGTGTCGACAAAGGAACACAACATTTAGTCACCTGGAACTGAACCAGAGAGGATTTACTGGAGGATCAAAACCACAAAAAAAGACAAAAAAGACAAAAAACAACAAAAATGAGACAGAAAACAACAAAAAATGAGACAAATGACATGAAACAAAACAGAAAAAAGACAAAAACTAGACAAAAACTTACAGACAGAAAAAATGAAGAAACGACAAAAATGAGTCAAAAATGACAAAAGTGAGAAACAAAACAAAAAAAAATCGACAAACAACAAATAAAACAAAACTCAAAATGACAAAAACATGAGACAAAATACAAGCGAGACAAAAAGGAAACACAAAATGACAAAAACATGAGACAAATGACAAAAGTCAGACAAAAAATGACAAAAAACAACAAAAACGCAACAAAATATTGCAAAAATGAGACACAGAATGACAAAAAATTAGACAAATGACACGAAACAAAACAGAAAAGAGAAAAAAATTAGACAAAAAGTTACAAAGTGACAAAAATATGGACAAATGACAAAAATGAGACAACAAATGACAAATAAAGCGAAACACAAAATGACAAAAATAGGACAGAAAACACAAGCGAGACAAAAAGGAAACACAAAACGACAACAATATGAGACGAACGACAAAAGTCAGACAAAAAAAGACAAAAACAACAAAAACAAGACAATATATTCCAAAAATGAGACACAAAACGACAAAAGATCATGGTCTAGAAATGATTTTAAATTTATTGTTTTACTAATTTACAATCTGCAGTTAATGAGATCAAACATCTGTTCGTCCATCTGACCTTCAGACACCTCCAGTCTCTCCAGAAACCTGCAGAACATTTTTATCCTGAACCTTCTGACAGAAATTCATCTCTGAAGCACATTTCCCTGAAAGCAGCTTCCTCTAGAGGAGATGGAGTGTTGAAATCCCTGCGATGACTCATGGCTGTGATGGTGGAACGTGGTGGTGAGCAGATGGAGCTGCTCTCTTCAAGGTTCCTCTCAGAGCTCCTGATGAACCTGCAGTCTGACTCTGATGATGTGAGAAACCTGGACTCCCTGAGAGCTGAGAGGAAGCAGGAGAACATATGGAGAACACATGCTTCCTGGATCTGCTGCCACCAGCGGAGCTTCTACTTCCACTTCCAAATCTCTTATTGACAGTCGGAGTATTTCTGGACCAGCTCTAGTTCTGTTTAGAGTCTCTGCTCCTCATCTGTAGACAGATGTTTCTCCATGCTGGATGTTTTGTTTTCTTTTATCTCATTATTGTTGTTTTTTTCTTGTTTTTGTTGGTTTTTATCTCATGTTTGTTGGTTTTTATCTCATTTTTGTTGCTTTTTATCAAATTTTTGTTCATTTTTTATCTTGTTTTTGCCATGTTGTTTCTTCTTTGTGCTGTTTCAGGTCTTGTTTGTGTCATTTTGCAAACTTTTAGCGCAGCTATCTGGAACTGAATGATGTAGGATTTTACTTGGTGATCAAAACAACAAAAGTCAGACAAAAAAAACAACAAAAACCAGACAAAATATTACAAAAATGAGACACAAAACTGTCATGATCCCTGCTCCAGCTCCTGTTTCTCTCCTTCTTCCTCCTGGTCTCTGTATCTGTCTCTCTCTTTTGACCTGTCTGTCTCTTTGGCTGTCTGTCTGTCTGTATCTCTCCTGTCTCTGTCTCTCCCTGCATCACCTGCTTCACCTGTCTGCTCTCAGCTGATTACTGCAGGTGACATGCATTGCAGTAATCAGCTCACCTGCCCACAGTATCACCTGCTCACTATTTAAGCCTTGTTCATTCACATACTCTCTGCCAGATCATAAAGACTCACATCCCCACTGAGACTCTGCTTCCCCACTTTTGGACTTTGTTTTCCCCCCTGGATTACCTCACATGGACTCTGATCTTCTCCCTGATTCTCTCCAGCCTTACTTCAGTCTCCAGCCTGTTGTCCTGTCTCGTCTCCGTCTGCCCCTGGATTCTCCTCTGTGTTCAGTTTCCCCCATCTTGTGAGTACCCCTCTGGAGCTTAGTTTTGTTACTTCACTTTAGTTTTGTGGACTTCCGTTTTTTGTATTCATAGTGTTGGTTTGTACAGTTTAGAGTAGTTTGGTTTTGTTCTTCCCCCTAGTTCAGTTCTCCATTTATGTATTGGTTTAGTTATCTGGTTAAATAAAACTCTTTCATTTATTCACTTGTCTGCCAGGTTTCTCTGTGTCTGTGCTTGGGTTCTCCAGCTCCCCCCATAACACAAAACAACAAAAAATAAGACAAATGACATAAAACAAAATAAAAATAAAGAGACAAAAAATTAGACAAAAAGTTAGAAAGCAACAAAAAAATGGACAAACTACAAAAAATTTGACAAAACAAAATGACAAGAAAGTAGACAAACACCAGAAGCAAGACAAAAAATCCACAAAATGATACAACCGATGCACAAAACGACGAATAAAGCAAAACACAAAATGACAAAAATCACAAGCTCGACACAAAACGAGAAAAGAACAATCTAGTATTTCACTTTATGATCCAAACAACTTGTCATGGTCTAGAAATGATTTTAAATTTATAGTTTTACTAATTTACAATCTGCAGTTAATGTCTTCTCTGGAATTTTTACACTTTGAGGGCCGGATCGGACCCTCTGGAGGACTGCTTTTGGTCCACGGGCCGCATGTTGGACTAAATCAAACCACTCTTTTTTTCACTCTCTTTCTCGGGAATTTTTGCTGCAGTAATTGGAGCACTTTGCTGCTGATTTTTCCAGATGTATCTCTGTATTTAAATGGCTCTCCAGATAATGGACGTCTCTGCAGCCGCCATTAGAGCCACAGGACCAGGGGCCTCATTTATAAAACATTGCGTAGGATCCACACTAAAAGTCTGACTAAGCTGAAAATCTGAAATAGGTGTACACCAAAAAATATTCTGATTTATAAAACTGTGCGTACGCACAACTGCACACAATTTCCCATTTATAAATCACACTCCAGCTGGAAGATTGTGCAGGTGGATCCACCTCACATCCCGCCCACGACACACCCACATTTTACCATGAATGGTCAATGCAAAGTAACTCATGATGTATTTGCATATAAATAAGCTGCTGATCCACGGCATTTTACGCTCAGTCATAGCAGAAAAAAGAAAACGAAATGTTTCGGAGACCGAGATGGAGGTGCTTGTGGATGAGGTGGAGGCCAGGAAGAGTATTTTGTTTGGTGGTCATAGTAGTGGCATCACTAACAAAAGAAAAGGCACCGAGTGGCAGCAAGTTGTCACCTCTGTCAACAGTGTGAGTTCCACAGAGAGAACTGTGGCAGAGGTGAAAAAGAAGTGGTCTGATTTGAAGGTGGAGACCATGAAGAGAGTGACATGCCATCACCAAAGCGTGTCTGCTACAGGTGGGGATAGAGGCAAACCTGAGCCCACACCTCTGGACAGCAGGATAGCATCCATCCTCGGGACGGCCAGCGGGTGTGGAATCGTGTCAGAGAAGGAAGGAGACACCGATTTGGCAGAGCCCACAGAGGAGACCGGTAAAGTAAAGTTTTATCTGTTTATTAAATGTATTAGATATTTAAATGGACTTGTAAAAAGGCAGTGGACTTATGCTTTTTGTCCTCCGTCACTCTAGAGTTGGAAACGCTGGCTGACGAGGAGGTTCTGACCACAGCGTGTCCTGTCAGCGTGGATGAAGCCAGTACATCCTGAGACCATGGCACACCCAGAAGTGGTCAGATCCTGACAGACAGAGTCCTACAATCACAAAGGGACACCATCGGTGCCATAAATGAAATATGGGATGAGCTCCAGCAAATACGCACAGTAATGGGTTAGTGAAAGGGGTGAGAAGCCAGTGTCTGTCACCTGCAAGGTCTAACAGAAGAGTAAATAAATACTCAGCTTTAATGGGTAGAATCGCTACAATGGTGTTCATGTAGCTACTTACGCAGGAGCTAGCCATCCCCCACGGTGCTGGCCTGCAGTCTTTTCCCTACACTGCTGTGTGTCAGGATGAATGAATCATGTGTTGACCCAGGCCACGTGCCACTAAATTTGTTATGATCATGTCCGATGTACAAATAATTTGTACATTGATTGAATGTACATTTTTTCGGTTCACATAGACAAATTCATTTTCACTCGGAGCCCTTATAGCAACATGAGTGCAGTCAATTGCACCAATTACATTTGGGAAACTGGACATTGCTGCAAATTGCCGTTTAACGTTGGCCTGTTCACCCACAGTGTAAGGAAACCTGATGTATCGACTGGTCATGTTTATAATGCCATCCAAAACAGCTGGCATTATTGCACTGAGGGATGGTTGTGATATCCCAGAACTAAAGGACATCATTTAACTGTATTTCAGACCCAAAGAGGATTTAGACAAAAAATGTAACCTTGTATATTCTTCATATAAAACACATATCTGTCGGCCAATTCCCGCTGGAAGGAGCCGGTCGCCAGAAACCCCAGAGTGGTCAGCACCTGTGTCTGTACTGGGATGGCGTGGTTTTGGCAGGTAGGTCGGTCTAAGACAGGGCCCAGTTTAGCACATAGATCCAAGAGCACTGCTCTGGGGAATCTAAATCAGCTTATTAGCCAGTCATCATCATGGGCCAGGATATTTCTGTGGTCACTAAAAACTCTCTCAATTCTTATTCCAACATTTATGTGATCTTCCAGCAATGCCAGCACAGCCATTGTGCCACATTACGCACAGCTGTCACCCGCTATTTATCCGCTTGGTCAGCAATTGAACTGATTGTTACATGCCTTGTCCCAATTAGTAATCAATCTGTGCCATCCACTGCTCTATATCATTTGAAGATGGAAGTTTGATATATGAACATAGTTCTGCAAATACAGTTGTAGGCCGAATGGCGCACTATAGGAACATATATAACAATGGGGGTTTATGATTATCCGGCTCTACAAGTCTAATATGTGATGACAGTAAAGGTTTGAGATCAATCTGGCTTCAATTCACCGCCTCACCGTTTGGCACTGCCATTCCCTCTGTCTCCAAAATGTCATCAATGTTGGCACAGCGGTGCGCATATTCTCACGCCAAGTTTATTTTTATAAACCACAACCTTTATGTTGGAAGTTATGTATGTAACTTTCTAGCCCTGTTTTGTGCGTAAGCAAGCTTTATAAATGAGGCCCCAGGTAATTACTGAGGTTGTTAATTGCTTAAATATGTTTAACTTCTTCCAGTCTCACTCTCATCTGTAGCAGAAATGCAGAAAAAAAACAGACCTGAATTAAAACGCTGCAGCCTTTGAACCCTTTGAAGCCTTTTACTGTAGATAAAAACACAGAACAGATTCAGTGAAAGCAGCTAATAAATAACATGAATAACAACATATTATTATAAACAACATGTTTATAATAATATAAACAGGGAGAGACAACAAACAAGCAAAAACTAACAGGAACCAGTGGGAACCAACATAAACCAACAGGAACCAGCAAGAACCAACAGAAACCAACAGGAACTAGCAAGAACCAACGGAAACCAACAGGAACCAGTAGAAACCTTCAGGAACCAGATCAGATCAGGTTCCTGAAGCTTCAGTCCATCTGTGGACCGTGTTAAATGCGGGTCAAGCAGCAGAGGTGAGATATAAGATGAGAACATATAAAGATATGAACATATATGTAAAGATATGAACATACAGGAGAGCTGTGATTATCTCCAGTAGTTAACCTGCTCAGCTTTGTTCATTCTACTCTTTTATTCGACACCTTACACCTGAGGAACGTGGTCAAACTGCAGCTGCAGGTTCTGGTTTCAACGCGGTGATAAAAGTAAATTCCATGAGTCAGTTAACGAAACATAAAGACTTTGTTCAGCCAGACTCTGTCTGAAAAAACTTCTTTCAATCTTAAGTTTCTGTTTCCTTTTTGCTTTCCGAGGAACAGAAATGATCTCAGACTTTGGCCAAACTTCAGTGACAGATGGAATTGTCAACATTTAGGAAGGAGGAAAACTTAAGGGATAAAAAGATTGAGAGTGACGGAGCTGTTCCAAATGTTGTCTGAAACGGAGAGCACAAACCGATGGTGAAGTTTAACTGAAACAATACATCAGGAGATGAAGATTTTAGAGATAAAACAACGAAGCATGGCTGTTCTGATCAGACTGTTGTCTCCTTCTAGGCTTAAAGAAGTCCAGATGAGATTAAAGTCTTGTAGAAAACAGAAGAACATTGAAGTTGTTTTTGCAGAAACAAGAGCAGAGTTAAAATAAGAATATATTAGAAAGAAGGAATCAGGATCCAGGTTTCAACAAACCTCTTTGAACTTAAGACGGTCTTCTACCAAACCATCTTCAGCCATCTTCAACCATCTTCAGTCGTCTTCAACTGTCTTCAGCCGTCTTTTATCCTCTTTAGTTGTCTTCAGCCATCTTAAACCATCTTCAACCGTCTTCAACCACCTTAAACCATCTTCAGTCATCTTCAACCATCTTAAACCTTCTTCAACCGTCTTCTACTGTCTTCAACCACCTTCAACCATCTTAAACCATCTTCAACCGCCTTCAACTGTCTTCTACTGTCTTCAACCACCTTAAACCATCTTCAGTCAACTTCAACCATCTTAAACCATCTTCAACCACCGTCAACTGTCTTCTACATCTTCAACCATCTTCAAATCATTAACAGGGAAAGCTCCCCAAGAAGTCAAACTTCAGCAGCAGAAAGTTGATTGTTTCTGCAGACGGATGGGGCTCATAGAGGAGGTTCTGGATGGGATAATTTCAGCTAAATCTCTTCTTTACTCCACCCAGTTCTGACCTCCATCATCTCCTTCTGCCTCCACCTCGGTCCATCAGCTGGTCTAACCTCCCAGCTTCTCACCACAGATCAGAGTATTTGTGGCACAAAGAGCCGAGACAACATCTGCCGAGGTTTCTGTTGTGGAAAGCTTCATCAAGCAGCCGTATGGTCCAGACCTGATCTGCTTCCACTCATTGCTAATAATCCTGCTGCTCTTACCGCTGTGGGCTTATGGATTAACCCAGGAGGCCTTTCTAGGTTTAAAGTTCAGCCGCTGCCATCGTTTTCCTCTCGTCACTCAGGCTTACCGAACATCAGACGCCCGCAGAGCTTTTAAAGGTAGATACGAGGCGTCATGAGTGACAAATTAATCGTATGTTATTCTCTCAGGATGTACAGGAAACATATTGATCCTGTGACAAGCGAAAGCCATTAGTGAAGTTCTGCATTTCAAAGGCAGCAGATGAAAAGTGGTGAAATTGGAGGACATGTGTAGTCTGGACCAGATGATTAAAGGATTCGTCTCCTCAGACAGAACCAGGAATCAAAAGAACACTGAGCTCATTGTCTCCCAGCACAACTGTCTGAAGCTTACTATGGGATGGATGAAAGTGGAGCGATCGAAAGGAAAAGTGAAATGTCTGTCGGGTGCTGTGGTAACAACATAGCGAGCTAACAGGCGGTGTAAGTGTAAAGAGGGTTTAAAAAGAAGAACACAACAGCATCACTGAGGAGGACGTTTGATTCGTCTACAACACTTTACTCCTAAACAGATAAAGACCAGAAACCTTGAAACTTACTGGAAATATTATTGGTCCATGAGTGGGTTTTGTTTGCTAAAGTCTAAACAAACATCACAAAAAAATATCTTCACTTCTTACAAAAGAAATACCAAAATCATGAAGATATTCCAAAGATGTAAGCTTATTCTGCTCCCAAGAGTTGGTTTGTATATGAGATATTAAAGTCTTCTCTACATTGTTTATTTTAATTGGACAAACCTGACATACTTATGTTTAAAATCATACTGAAACATACCTCTAACCTGTCAGTTATTTAGGTGAACATCCAGTTACTTGTAGGTCCTCACTCTCTCAATGTCAAGTCCCTGGATGTTCAGCGCTGGAGTGTATGAGGGTTTCCTGTGGAAATCGATCACCATCTCCTTTGTCTTGCTGGCGTTCATTTGGAGGTGGTTCTGCTGACACCAGTAGATAAAGTCTATGGAAGGTCCATCCATGAAACTACAAACAGGAAGTAGAAGAGGCTCCTTTAGATCCTGAACAGATACAACAACGTGGACCTTTACACCTGGCCGGATGCTCAGGTAAAGTTCTAAAACTAAGTCTAAAATTCTAAAGTAACAGGTTTACCTGGAGGCTGATTTGAAACCATGTGGAAGGTTGAGATTGGATGATTGATTGGATGGTTGGATGGTTGATTGGATGATTGGATGGTTGGTTAGATGGTTGATTAGATGGTTGGATGTTTGATTGGGTAGTTGGATGATTGATTGGATGGTTGATTGGATGGTTGAATGATTGTGGGAATAACTGAGACAAACCTGAATGAATGCAGGCGACATTAAAATTGTATTCAAATCTGAAGGTATCATTGATCTGTCTATCTATCTATCTGTCTATCTGTCTGTCTGTCTATCTATCTATCTGTCTATCTCTCTATCTGTCTGTCTGTCTGTCTGTCTGAGCCAGAGGAATAGTAAAGTGGTAACAGGTGAGCTTCAGTTCTTCTGCATTGACACACTTAATACAACAAACCTGTGCATCTGTGAGTCCCGCTATTAATAAGAATATCTGAATAAGTGTACTGAGTCGTGTAATAATCTGCAGCAGAATCCAGTTTCTTGTTGGATTCTGACTAAACTGAAAGCAGCTGAGATGAAAGTCAGCAGTAAATGTTTCAAATCTTTAACTACTTGAGTAATTCGATGTGAAGACAGAAACCAGGTGATTCTATTGAGTTTGGAAGGAACCAGTGTGAGGTGGAGTCCAGATATTTGATCTGAACCATCTGCTGCTGATCTACAAACTCCACCTGCTGCTGGAGGTGGTCACGGGCTGGGGTGTGTTCGTTTTGATCAGCAGAATGCAGCAGATGGGTGGAGGTTACTGCAGGACAGTAGGACTGAGTAGTGAAGCTGTCAGTCACACAAACATACGTTCAATCTGTAGTTTCATAAATAGCTCATTATTTCTGTCCATCTGCAGCTGAAACTTACTGAAGGAATGTTCTCTACATGACAGGAGCTTCATCCCTTCAGGATTTATTGGAACATCTGACACCACGCTCAATTACCTGGTCTGCAAACCTGGAACTTCAGTGATGATCGACAGAGATGGTCCGGTTTGTAAATTAAAGTTAATAAAGCAGATCAGACCATCTTCAACCATCTTCAACCAGTTTCAACCTTCTTCTACCATCTTCAACCATCTTCAGCCGTCTTCTACTGTCTTCAATCGTCTTCAACCATCTTCAGTCGTCTTCAGTCATCTTCTACCGTCTTCAACCATCTTCAACCGTGTTCAGCCTTCTCAGTTGTCTTCAGCCGCCTTCAACCATCTTCAGTCGTCTTCAGTCATCTGCTACCATCTTCAACCATCCGTCTTCAACCATTCTCATTTTCAACCATCTTCAACCCTCTTTAACCATCTTCAGGTCTTTAAGAGGAAAAGCAGCTTAAATAGTCAAACTTCAGCTGCAGAAAGTTGATTGTATCTGCTGCTGACAGATCGGGCTCATACAGGAGGTTCTGCATGGGATTATTTCAGTTAAATCTCTTCTTTTCTCCACCCAGTTCTGACCTCCATCATCTCTTGCCTCCTCCTCCATCCATCAGCTGGTCCAGCCTCCAGCTTCTCACCTGAGCTCTTCATGCAGTGAACAGTTTAGTTTTCAGTGTTAGTGCTGCATCTGTTGCTGGGTATTTACAGTGTTTAGGTGTGATCGGCCGCCTCGGCGCTCCTGCTCTTCGCTGCTATATGTAGAGGTGAGACGTGTCAGCTGTGGGTGGAGCAGTGGGTGGGTTTTATTCAGATGGAGGAGGCCTGGATCCATCTGTCGGATAGACCTCTAACGTCTCTTTTAATAGCTCCATCATCAGATGCCGCCAGCAGCTCTAATTGGCAGAGCGTGGGCGTTGATGGTATTAAAATGGCTGCCGTGCTGTTCACCTCCATGACTGCAGTCTGTCAGTTACAGCAGCGTGGACGAGCGAGGCAGAGCGAGTGGGAGGAGAGAGAGAGCGAGTTGAAGAGGTGTAGAGATGGATTCAGAGCTCCGTTCTCTGTTTGCCGTCACTGCTTTTAAATAGAACCGGGAGCGCAGCCAGAACCGATCTGCAACCAATTAGTCCAGTTATTAATGATTGTTTCTGCTAATTGTTCTGATTCCAGGTCAGATTAATGATGTCTAGACTTACCCCCCGAGTCCAAAACTATTTGGATTTCTCAACCAGTTTATGCAGCCAACACAAAAAGAAGCAGAAGATTCGGTTTACAGCGACATGAGAAGAAAATCCTCAGATTTAGTGGACAAATATGTTGAAAGGTGCAAAATATTGTGTTAATGCAGCAGCAGGAAGCCTGGTTCCCACACTACAAACCAGCATATAATAAGACCATTCAGTTATCCCAATGTAAAGCATTTTTACACTACCTGTATTCTGCCCTAACTGGGATGTAGAGCTGATTTCTATCCAAACAAATCCTTCAGTAAACATCCTTGCTCTGTTAGCCTTCGTTTGCTTTTATTTGGTTCTTTGACACCAACCAGCTGTTTTCTTTGTGTTATCACTTCCTTTCTGTTACCCACTAACATCTGGTTTCTTTGTTCCACCCCAGAGGTCGGAACACTCGGTGTGTAGGTCAGGTCTGGGTGCGTTAGTTGTTCTGGTTCAGAGAGAACTTATTGCAGTGATTCGAGTAATTAATGTATTTTATTACAGAAACACTGAAGGTTCCACAGCAACATTCACTCGTGTGTCCTCAGAAAACACCATTTTCTTCCCGGTGACTCTGAACTGTTCACGGTTTTTCTTGTTTGTTCTGCCTCCAGGGGGCGCCAGCAGGAACAACATGCCAGTGTCATGATGAAGGCGGCGTCCGGCTGAAGCTAACAGAGCCTCTGCTGTTCTGTCAGGACAGCCATGCTCTCGTCCTCCCATGAAACGGTTGCCGTAGCGATTACGTCTCGCCCTCCGATTGGCAGGAAACCAGCAGCGCCTGAAGGCAACATTCTGACCTCTGGAGCATCACAGCTGCACAGACTGGAGTGTGTCGAATCGCTCTAAAGCAGGAAATCTGACAACAAGTGTGTGTCTGAAGCGTTTGTCCGCTCAGTCCAGCATGAAGAACCCTCACTAGAACCCAGTTCCTGCTGCAGCCGACAGAGAACCGCATTTATTTAAAGCTTTTCACAGGAGTTTGATCATTAAATCCAGCTTCTGTTAGTGGAAACGGTGTTATTTCAGGTCAGCCACAATGACGTTTGTGTCCTGTTGAATCAGATTTAACCCTGGAAGACTCAAAATGAGCGACAAAAAATACACAATAAACTACAATACATAAATAAGAAAAATAATTGAATACATATTGAATAATAATTTACAGTGTGCCAGTACTGTGTGTATTCATTTTCATCTCTCATCCTTGTACATATTGTTGCTATTTTATTATTATGTTATTATTATGAGTATGTTTATTTGCTAAATATGCTTGCTGTAATAATGTGAATTTCTTCTGGCATAAGAACGTGGGTTATCTCATCTTAATAATTTTATATATATATATATATATATATATATATATACATACACACATGTGAGAGTGAGGTGCTTCTGCAGCTGCTGGTTTTCCAGGGTTAAGTGAGTTTTTTCAGGTCGGCCACTATGAGGTTTGTTAATCAGATTTCAGTGAGCGGTGTTTAACTCGGCGTTCCCACTCCGTCCTCCTGGTTTACTCACATCTCTGTCTTTATTTTCATCACATTTATTTCAGTGAAAACAGGACAGAAGACTCAGGTGATTACAGCGGAGTTGGAGCTGCATCAAACCAAGTGAAATGTGGTGTTTTTGTGCTGCAGAAGAGTCGTCTCCAGAGAGATGTTAGAGTGATCAAATGGATGCTGTCTGGGAGTCGTGAACCTTCATAATAGTAAAAACTATATTTTGGCACAGCAGACTGTGTCATTCATGTCAGGAGGAGGCAGAGTTGATTTATTTCATCAGGTTTCAGGCTGAGCGACTGCTTTTCCTCCTGAGGCTTGTCTGGGCCACGATAAAGCAGAAAATGTTCACTTGTTTTCTGCTTGTGTTCAACACGTAGCAGCCGATAAAATCAATCAACAGGCTGCGCTTTCTGCTGCAGAAGTTGCTCTGGAGGATTCCTGCTCCTCTCCAGGATTTTAACAAGGCTAAGCGACAGAACGTGTTCCTCCAAAGCATTCAGACGGAGCTGCTCATCAGTCTCACCAACACTTCGTTGTGTCACCTGGAAGAAGTTGACGCAACGCCGGTGCAATCCTGAGCTTCAGTCTGTCAGCAGGTTCCTGTCCTGTGATGGATTACAGCTGGAACATCTCATCTGAGGGGTTTAACTCTAGTTTCTGCTCACAGAACTACACATTCCTTCATATCTGTTTACTCCTGACGTCAAGCTGTGATTGGCTGTAATCGGCCTGTTTCTCCTCCTGGATCAGCTCCAGAACAACAGGAGGATCTCTGGGAGGTTTTTACAGAAGCATCAGGTTCTGACCTGGGCCCTGAAGTTCTGAGAGGTTCTACTACAACATGTACACTACCAGTCCAAAGTCTGGACACACCTTCTCATTTTTCTTTATTTTCATGACTATGTCCATTGTAGATTCTCACTGAAGGCATTACATTATGAATGAACATATCTGGAATTATATAGGAAACAAAAAAGTGTGAAATACACTATATTGCCAAAAGTATTGGCTCATCCATCCAAATAATCAGAATCAGGTGTTCTAATCACTTCCATGGCCACAGGTGTATAAAATCAAGCATGCAGACTGCTTTTACAAACATTTGTGAAATAATGGCTCGCTCTCAGGATCTCAGTGAATTCCAGCGTGGAACTGTGCTAGGATGCCACCTGTGCAACAAATCCAGTCGTGACATTTCCTGGCTCCTAAATATTCCACAGTCAACTGTCAGCTGTATTATAAGAAAGTGGAAGTGTGTAGGAACGACAGCAACTCAGCCACCAAGTGGTAGGACACGTAAACTGACAGAGCGGGATCAGTGGATGCTGAGGAGCATAGTGCCAAGAGGTGGCCAACTTTCTGCAGAGTCAATCGCTACAGACCTTCAAACTTCATGTGGCCTTCAGATTAGCTCAAGAACAGTGCTTCAGCACAGAGCTTCATGGAATGGGTTTCCATGGCCCAGCAGCTGCATCCAAGCCATACATCACCAAGTGCAATGCAAAGCGTGGGATGCAGTGGTGTAAAGCAGCCACCACTGGACTCCAGAGCAGTGGAGACGCCTTCTCTGGAGTGACCAATCACGCTTCTCCATCTGGCAATCTGATGGACCAGTCTGGGTTTGGTGGTTACCAGGAGAACCATACTTGTCGGACTGCATTGTGCCAAGTGTAAAGTTTGGTGGAGGGGGGATTATGGTGTGGGCTTGTTTTTCAGGAGCTGGGCTTGGACCCTTAGTTCCAGTGAAAGGAACTCTGAATGCTTCAGCATACCAAGACATTTTGGACAATTCCATGCTCCAACTTTGTGGGAACAGTTTGGAGCTGGTCCCTTCCTCTTCCAACATGACTGTGCACCAGTGCACAAAGCAAGGTCCATAAAGACATGGATGACAGAGTCTGGTGTGGATGAACTTGACTGGCCTGCACAGAGTCCTGACCTCAACCCCATAGAACACCTTTGGGATGAATTAGAGCAGAGACTGAGAGCCAGACCTTCTGGTCCAACATCAGTGTGTGACCTCACAAATGTGCTTCTGGTAGAATGGTCAAAAATTCCCATAAACACACTCCTAAACCTTGTGGACAGCCTTCCGAGAAGAGTTGAAGCTGTTCTAGCTGCAAAGGGTGGACCCACGTCATATTGAACCCTATGGATTAGGAACGGGATGTCACTTACGTTCATATGCCAGTCAAGGCAGGTGAGCCAATACTTTTGGCAATATAGTGTACGTCAGAACATGTTTTATATTTTAGATTATTTGCTTTGGTTCCTGCTTTGTTCACTCTTGTTATTCTCTAGATGAGCTTCATGAGGTAGAACCTGGAATGGTTTTCACTTCACAGGTGTGTCTTGTTAAGGTTCATTTGTGGAATTTCTTCTAAATGGGGTTGGGACCATCAGTTGTGTTGATCAGAAGTCAGGTTGGTCCACAGCTGACAGCCCTATCTGACAACTGTTAGAATCCATATTGTGGCAAGAACCAATCAGCTAAGAGAAACGACAGTCCATCGTCAACAAAGCAAAGAAACTAAAATATAAAACATGTTCTGACTTATATCACATGTCATGAGGGAACGTTAGGAGTTTGGAGTTGTTTGTCCACCGCAACCAGACCAGCATTCAGCATGCGGGGTGTTTCCAGCTGTGATTCGGTGTGTTTTCCCGGAGCGGCAGCAGCTCATTTGCATAAAGTGGACTCGACTTCTACTTTATGCAAATTTGATGCGGCATGCTAAGGTCCGACGCATCGCGGAACTTTCGTCAAACATCTAAACTAGCCGTCGGTGAACTAAAACCAGGACAGATTCGGCTGTTGCACAGATTATTTCTCACCTCAAATGCTTTCAGAAATACTTTTTGCTGAAGTGTTTTTGAAATAAAAGAGAAAGTTTGCGTCCGAGTCACCATGTTGGTCCGAAACATCTGCCGGACTGTCAAAGTGAAAGCGCTGTCATGTGACGATGTTGTGGCCCATTAGTGACCGCCCAACACATCTAGTGGACACATAGTTTTAGAGTCCACTTTAATGTTTGGGTCTCAGTTTAAAAACCACTGATTATATTAACCCCTTGACACCTGGATTTATTTACAATTATTTATTTACAATCACCAGCTGCAGGTCTGACCCCACTTCCTGTGCAGACAGGAAGTTCTGTGACATATTTACACCATGAGAACGATTCTTTTCCCTACATGTGCCTCCTCTAATCATGGCGTCATCGTCCGTCCTCGCCGGGCTGTCGGCCAATCGGAGGAGGCGGAGTGTGTCGACGGGGCAGGTGAGCGGATGTAGTCAGCACTCTGTCACTCACCACAAACATGTGCTCCAATTAGAAAAGCCATTAATTTCAATCCGCCCCCGATCTGGCCTCACATCTCCGCCTGCTGCTGCACAACGGCTGACTCTGTTCATTTTGTGGTTGGTCGGGTTTGAGTAATAGAAGGTCTAGCATGCAATCTGCTGCACGTGTGTGTGTGTGTGTGTGTGTGTGTGTGTGTGTGTGTGTGTGTGTGTGTGTGTGTGTGTGTGTGTGTGTGTGTGTGTGTGTGTGTGTGTGTGTGTGTGTGTGTGTGTGTGTGTGTGTATGTAAAAGCAGCTCCAGCTATAAGGAACCTCCTTTGCCTTAATAACGTTAATGTTGGTCCTTTTAGCGTCAACCTTTGCTACAGACGGCCATTAGCAGCTCTTAACAGCTGTTTAACATCCTGATGGAGTGCAGATATTCTCCATAATCATTATGTTTGCAATAATTACCTGGAATTAAAGAGTCTCCTGCAGATTGAAGTTCTGTTTCAAACAAAATCCATCATCCACGTTGATTTATTGCAACTTTAATCTTATTTTCACGACTTTGTTGGTCTTTGTTATTAACAAAAAGTGAAAAATGAAGCAGGTTTTTACGTTTTGCTGTAAATAAATGTCAGTAATGAGAGAGATGGAGCCAACTGTGATGTTAACAAACTGGATTAATCATTTTACTTGTAAATGAGGTTTGTTCCACCTGTTTTTATCTGAGATTGATGCTCCGCTCTTCAAGGAACCACATTTATGAACGACTAATTTATGAGGAAAAAAATAAAGCAGCTTTACTTCCATGTTTATCACCGTAATGAGGAAATGTTAATGATGGAGAAGCAGAAGGTTCTCCATCAACATCTGCTCCTCAAGATGCATGAATCCACCTTACGGTGGAGGTGGTGAAAGTGGTGGAGGTTAGCAGGAGGTGAAGGAGGTGAAGGAGGTGAAGGAGGTGAAGGAGGTGAAGGTTAGCAGGAGGTGAACCAGCTGTAGAAGGAGAAGCTGTGTTTGGTGGCGTGCTGCTGCTACCATCACCGCTCTGACCAGCGGAAATCTAAGGTTTTTACGTCTAAAAGGTAAATCAGAGCCTGACAATGGGACAATCACAGCTCCAGACTCGGTTTCCTCCACAATCACTCGCTCTTATTTCCTCCCGTCAGACGTAAACACGTTCCGCTGCTCTTCTGCTGAATCTGAGCGATAATAATAATCCTCAGCGGCAGACGCTCCTAATTACAGAGTGGCAGCGTCTGGCGAGGCCGAGGTCGGAGGCCGGCGCAGCATATTACAGTCATTGTTCTCCCGATGATCCCAGCGGCCCCCCGAGGATCCAAACTAAGTGAACAACTCCAGGCAGAAAGTTGCGAGTGGACTTTTGTCTCCCCAGAGTTGGAGTTAATGGGAAAAGGAAGGGCAACTTTTGGTTGAAGTTTAGCTGTTTAACTTGGAGCTGCTGCTGTCTGCGTTCCACACCACGGAGCCTTTTCTTTCCTCTTTCATTTTGTTTTCTTCAGAGGTTTGGATCCCCGGCTGCCTCGTCGTACCTCGCCACCCCCGGAGAGCAATCCGGGCCTCGGCCTTATCTTTGGGAGGCACATTTCCTCCAGGGAAATCTCCCAGCCTCCACCTTGGGCTCTGCTCTTAAGTGATGAACAAGTGAAACATGGCCGCTCTTTGTCTGCTCGCCGCTAATCAGCAAGGCAGAGCGCTGCTGCTGCCATCTGGCCTCCACCTCACCTGCATCCCTGACGTCCTTCCTCCTCTTCTTGTCTTCCTCCATCCCTCCGTCTGGTTCACTTAAAACTACTTTAAACACTAAGAATGAAACAGGACTCTGCATTCAGCACTTTTACCTGGAAAGTACCAGAAGTTAGTGGAGAAGAAACAGCTGCTCTTTGGAGGGAAAGCCGCATTTCTGCAATTTTAGTTGAGGAAGGAAAAAAAAAGAAAAAGCCTCTTGAGTTTCTCTGGTACTAAGTTTAGTTTAACCTCCATGTTGTCTGAACATCCTGAACACTCCTCGTCCTAAAGGTCAAAAATACGCCGCCTCCACTGAGCCTCTTCACTGATTTTTCAACCCAAAATCTATTTTACATGAAGAACCATCCTGTCCTGCATCACTGACGTCCTTCCTCCTCTTCTTGTCTTCCTCCATCCCTCCGTCAGGTTCACTTAAAAACTGCTTTAAACACTAAGAATGAAACAGGACTCTGCATTCAGCACTTTTACCTGGAAACTACACTCAGAAAATGAATCTGAGTGGTTGCTCAATTTACTTCAGCTCAACATATATTGTGTTCCTGATCATTTCAAGTTTCCATGTTGAACTTGATTGAGTCGTGTTGGAATTGAATGAAATTTAAAACATAAAATCAACCAGATTCAGTCACATTAAGATGAACCGAGTCAATCGTGTTTTTGTTCACATCTGGAAAAATCTGCGAGAGTTATCGCGAGACACGACATCAGAAAGAATTTGTATTTGTATTGTATTTGACAAATCAGAATTAAGTTTGACCAAGTATATTAAAAAAGGCTGATCAACCTTTAGGAAATGAGTTAAATGAACCCAAACAAATGAAGTTTACTCAACTCAAGTAAATTTTGTTGGTTCCAAATGAAGTAAAAAGGTACATTCAACTTAACCCTCCTGTTGTTTTCATTTAAGGGCACCAAAAAAACAGTTTCTTTGTCTGAAAAAAATCCAAAAAATCTGCAAAAAAATTCCCCAAATTTCTGAAAATTTGCAAAACCTTCAGGAAGAAAATTCCAATAATTCCTTAAAAGTTTTATTTTAAAAAAAAAAATCCCCCAAATTTGGCAAGAACATTCTTGTCAATATTTTCAAAAAATGATTAAAAATTGTCCAAAAAGATGCTAAAAATATCTAAAGTGATTCCATATATATCAGTAAAACTTCTAATATTTTCTTAAAGAACATTCACATAAAAATCAACCAAAATCCAGTGAAATTCGCTGGATTTTGGTTGATTTTTTTGTGAATGTTTTTAATAAACATTTTTAATATTTCTTTTTTCCACCAAAAAATGTTCAGATTTCCCAAAAATGTTGAAAGGATAAGGATAAACTTTATTGATCCCACAGTGGGGAAAGTTCACTGTTACAGCAGCTCCAAAGAAAAAGTATAAAGGCAGTGCAGGAATAGATAAGAAAAAGAAACAGTGCAAAAATTGCAGAAAAAAACATTATATACAGATGACTTTTTTTTCTTATAAATATGTAGAAGATTATATACAAGAGGATGAGGTATCAGTTATTACATTGATGAGGTATCAGTTATTACACTGATGAGGTATCAGTTATTACACTGATGAGGTATCAGTTATTACACTGATGAGGTATCAGTTATTACATTGATGAGGTATCAGTTATTACACTGATGAGGTATCAGTTATTACACTGATGAGGTATCAGTTATTGCACTGATGAGGTATCAGTTATTACACTGATGAGGTATCAGTTATTGTACTGATGAGGTATCAGTTATTGCACTGATGAGGTATCAGTTATTACACTGATGAGGTATCAGTTATTACACTGATGAGGTATCAGTTATTGTACTGATGAGGTATCAGTTATTGTACTGATGAGGTATCAGTTATTGTACTGATGAGGTATCAGTTATTGTGCTGATGAGGTATCAGTTATTACACTGATGAGGTATCAGTTATTGTACTGATGAGGTATCAGTTATTACACTGATGAGGTATCAGTTATTGTACTGATGAGGTATCAGTTATTGTACTGATGAGGTATCAGTTATTGCACTGATGAGGTATCAGTTATTACACTGATGAGGTATCAGTTATTGTACTGATGAGGTATCAGTTATTACACTGATGAGGTATCAGTTATTGTACTGATGAGGTATCAGTTATTACACTGATGAGGTATCAGTTATTGCACTGATGAGGTATCAGTTATTACACTGATGAGGTATCAGTTATTGTACTGATGAGGTATCAGTTATTGCACTGATGAGGTATCAGTTATTACACTGATGAGGTATCAGTTATTACACTGATGAGGTATCAGTTATTGTACTGATGAGGTATCAGTTATTACACTGATGAGGTATCAGTTATTGTACTGATGAGGTATCAGTTATTGTACTGATGAGATATCAGTTATTGCACTGATGAGGTATCAGTTATTACACTGATGAGGTATCAGTTATTGTACTGATGAGGTATCAGTTATTGTACTGATGAGGTATCAGTTATTGTGCTGATGAGGTATCAGTTATTACACTGATGAGGTATCAGTTATTGTACTGATGAGGTATCAGTTATTACACTGATGAGGTATCAGTTATTGTACTGATGAGGTATCAGTTATTGTACTGATGAGGTATCAGTTATTGCACTGATGAGGTATCAGTTATTACACTGATGAGGTATCAGTTATTACACTGATGAGGTATCAGTTATTGCACTGATGAGGTATCAGTTATTGTACTGATGAGGTATCACTTATTGTACTGATGAGGTATCAGTTATTACACTGATGAGGTATCAGTTATTGTACTGATGAGGTATCAGTTATTACACTGATGAGGTATCAGTTATTACACTGATGAGGTATCAGTTATTGCACTGATGAGGTATCAGTTATTACACTGATGAGGTATCAGTTATTGTACTGATGAGGTATCAGTTATTGTACTGATGAGGTATCAGTTATTGTGCTGATGAGGTATCAGTTATTACACTGATGAGGTATCAGTTATTGTACTGATGAGGTATCAGTTATTGTACTGATGAGGTATCAGTTATTGCACTGATGAGGTATCAGTTATTACACTGATGAGGTATCAGTTATTACACTGATGAGGTATCAGTTATTACACTGATGAGGTATCAGTTATTGTACTGATGAGGTATCAGTTATTGTACTGATGAGGTATCAGTTATTGTACTGATGAGGTATCAGTTATTACACTGATGAGGTATCAGTTATTGTACTGATGAGGTATCAGTTATTGTACTGATGAGGTATCAGTTATTACACTGATGAGGTATCAGTTATTGCACTGATGAGGTATCAGTTATTGCACATAAGTAGGAGGATGTGTGTCTAAAATGGGGGAAGAGAAAAGTGCAGCAGTAAGCAGTACATGGTGGAGTTTATAGTGCGGCATTGTACGATCTAACAGATGCTGGAATAAACCACCTGTGGAAACGTTCCTTCTTAGACTGAGGGTGAACCAGTCTGTTGCTGAAGAAGCTTCTTAAGGAGTTCACAGTCTGATACAGAGGCTGGGAGGAGTTTCTGATGATAGAAGACAGTTTATCCGGAGCCCTCCTCTCTCCCACCACCTCCATGGAGTCCAGGGATCAGCCACAGACTGAGCTGCTCTTTTTATCAGTCTGTTTATGGGCATCAGAAGTTTCACTGTGAAATATATTTTTTTCCACATTTTCAGACTTTAAAACGGGTTAATTTTGACCCACGGGACGACACAAGGGTTAAAGATAAATAACTGTAGGAGGAATTACATGAACATAAAGTCTTTGAGAGCAGCAGATTCCTCATTTTATTGTTGCTGTTGTTTTATTTTTTAATTCAACTTAAACTCTTTTTATGTTTTGCACTCAGAGTTGTTCATGTAAAGCAGGACTTGTGTTTTATAAATAAAACCTGACCAGTTTAATCTCCAGCCTCATGTCTTTATTCTCCAGCAGAGCAGAGAAACAGAAAACCAAAAACATAATTCAGGAAATAAAACATCTTCCTTCCATCATTCTGGTCTCAGATCAGCAGCTGATCTATGACCTAATGTGACCTGAAGCTGAACCCAGAAGCTCCACATGAACTTCTTCCTCCCAGAAAACTAAAACCAACAGTCAGTGTCTGAGTTTCCTGTTGATAATTGGCTGGGATGTCGGGTTCTTTACCTAATGCAGCTGATTATTCAGCGTCCAGGGCGGTCAGCCAGCTGATCTGGAGTCAGCAGCAGAACGTATCAGCGCCGCTCTGCTGAATATGTAAAGCCTTACTGAAGCTCCGCTCCGGCAATTTCTCTGAATTATTGGAATAATCAGATTGAAGGGAAGGAGAAGCTTCTCTGATTGGATTAGCAGAGACGATCCTCCAACAAAACATCTCCTCCATCTTCACCTCCATTCAATCAGACAGGACAGACAAGATCTCCAACACAAAACAGATAATTTCCGATAACTGAGACATTAATATGAACCTGGAGAGGTTCTGCTGCTCCGTCTCTGATTATCTGCATCAATCTGAGCCCAATAAGAACCAGATTGTCATGATCCCTGCTCCAGCTCCTGTTTCTCTCCTTCTTCCTCCTGGTCTCTGTATCTGTCTCTCTCTTTTGACCTGTCTGTCTCTTTGGCTGTCTGTCTGTCTGTATCTCTCCTGTCTCTGTCTCTCCCTGCATCACCTGCTTCACCTGTCTGCTCTCAGCTGATTACTGCAGGTGACATGCATTGCAGTAATCAGCTCACCTGCCCACAGTATCACCTGCTCACTATTTAAGCCTTGTTCATTCATTCACTCCCCACCGGATCATAGGTTCTGTCCCCCCTCTTCCTGGATTTCCCCCACATGGAATCAGTCCTTGTGGATTTCTACCTGCCCTGCTTCAGTCTCCAGCCTGCTATAGCTCCACCTGGACTTTTGTCACCCCCCTCTGTCTTCAGCTTTCTGTCTGCCAGTCTTGTTTCCCCACCAGCTTCCAGATTCCCCGTCTCTGCCTACCTTGCCCCGTTAGTTCTGTTCCCCCCTGGTTTTGTAAGTACTTTGTTTGTTGCCTAGTTCAGTTTATCCCTGTTTGGTTTTTGTGGTTTAGCTGTAGGTTTAGTGTGGTTTATTTTAGTATTAGATTTGATTTAGTTTTCCCCCTGGTTGGTTCTCTTTTCTGTATTGGTTTAGTTTTTGTTTTGTTTCAATAAAGACCCGTTTCTGTTGCCACGTGTCTGCCGTATCTGTGCCTGGTTCTGCAACTCCCTCATGTAACACAGATACTGTTAAATATGAACCTAAGCTTCAGGACAATTAAACACCTGCAGAGAAACAGGAAGAGTCCAGCAGGTAGAACCACAGGAGACGATCAGAACATCAGGTCTGGATTTGATTCTCGGAAATGATTCATTAATTAGTGTTTTAAATAACAATAGTAATCTGATTACAGTTGGAGAGTAGTTACTCTGTGTCAGGAAGAGCAGCAGCAGCTACAGGAAGTTAGAACAGAGATACAGAATCTGGTCCAGTCAGAACCTGGACTTAGTCTGACAGGACAGCAGGTTCTGGTGGGTTCTGATGGTTCTGGTGGATTTTTGAATGTTTGTGTTTTTTTTTTTTTGTTTGTTTTTTTTTTTTTTTTAATCCTGTCGATGTAAATCAAGCGGAATTTTGCTGTGGAAAAGAATTTCCACTTGGGGACAATAAAGTCTAACTCTGATTGGTTCTGATGGTTCTGTTCAGTTATGTTGGGTTCGGATGAGTTTTGATGGGTTCATGTTTGTTGTGATGGTTCTGGTTGTTCTGATGGGTTCTTATGGTTCTGTTGGGTTCTGAAGGTTCTGATGGATTCTGATAGGTTATGATGGGTTCTGTTGGGTTCTAATGGGTTCCGCTGAGTTCTGTTTTTCTGAGAGTGTGCTGGTATCAAGGACAAGGGGGACGGCAGCCATTAAGGCGGATCGATATGTGGCCAGCAGAGCAGCATCCCATAATATCCATCAGTACATTACTGCCACTACAGAGCCTGTTAACAAACCAGTGGAGCGTTCAAAGACTAAGAGAAAAAAACGACAAACCTAAATTATTCAGACGATGCAGCTGGAAAACACTGTTTCTGTTTTAGTGCTTAGATTCATATTCAGGGAGGAAAGATGGATGGATGAATGGATGGATGGATGGATGGATGATGGTGCAGCTGGTTCAGGCAGAAGATGGAGGTCCATGGTGGAGCTGATTTCTGTCTCAAATGATTCATTTTACATCATTTTGAAACATCTCTATAACTTTTGTTGACTAAAATGGGTGATTTTATCTGGTCTTGGACACTTTTTCTGCACTGCAGGACAATTTTTAAAGTCAGTCCAGAAACATTAATAAAACATCAGCAGAATGTTTTCCAGTCTGTCCAGGATCCCAGAGGGTTTTAATTCCAGCCTGATTGGTCTTTAGCTGATGGACAGCTTCTAACAGAATCACTCCATCCTGTTACTGTCACTCTGGATTAATCCAATTATCTGGTTTCAGTTTGATTCTATTGTTTATTCAGTCTAGAGACAACAGAGTTCGTCCTCTAGGGAGCAGGAACACATTCATGGAATTCTGTTTATTATTATCATGATTTTCCTACTTTATTCCCAGTTTATCATTCTGCTAATAAATTCCTGGACTTGAATTATTCAGAAAGTCAAGTTAAAAGTGTTTCTGTTTCTCTGGGACCCAGAAAGTACATTATGTTCAACAGCCCTTGTAATTTCTCCAAATAGTTTATATATTTATAATATTTGTCGTATTTTATTCCCAGTAAACCAACATGCTAATAAAGGCCTGGAAGTTGATTTATTCAGGAAGTTAAAAGTTTTTCTCTGGTACCAACAACATGAACCATTTAATTTTTCTGGACATCATTTCTGTAGGATTTTATTCTGTTAACCAACATGTTGATAAAGTCCTGCAGTTATTTCAGCAGCAGACAATAAATCTGACAATCTGTTGATAATAGTTTTACTTCACCAGGATGTGTGAACCGAGATGGAAGGAATCTGTTAACCATATTAACGGTTTGGGTTCTGGATGTTCTCAGATTTTCCTCCTGACCGGTCAAATGGGTCGAACGCTGCAGGTTCAGTGTCCTCCATCCCATAATGCTCCACTACCGGAGTGTCCACTTTAACCCGGCAGCTCCAGACCAGACCAGACCAGACCAGGCCAGGCCAGGCCGGCTGGGGGAGATAAGGATTGAATGTTCCTGTTGGGGAACATTTGGATCACAGCAAGATTCGGATTCAAGACTTTAATCACAAACACAGTTCTACCCAGTATAACACGCAGCGAGCAGCTGTTCCAGACCGAAACAATCAGAATACAGAACAAAAACACTCTATAAATCTATATCAGTAAACTGATTTTCTTTCAACAATAAGGACATTTCTAAGTGACCCTAAGCTTTTGACCAGTAGTGTAAGTTGTGAGTAAAGTTCAGTGATATCAGGAGAAGTGACACCAACAGAGCAGCAGTTCATGCAAGCAACGCCAGCACCAGGGTTAACCCTTTGATGCACAACATGTCAGAAGAGACCCAAATCCAATGGAAAATGGCTATCTCCTGACCCACACTGTGCATCAAAGGGTTAAATGAAATCCCTACATGGAGGATCAGTGATAGAACCTAAAAGGAACGTCAGTGTTGGAGTCTCGTCCCGGTTCCTCCATCTTCATCCCTCTCCTCTGTAATCTCTCTGTGACTCCCATTATGCTTATTCCTCATTAAAGTTTTATCAGCCGTGGCAAATTGCAAAGATCAGAGCGGGAGGGAGCTTCCAGGCTCTCCACATTTATTTATTATTGTGGATCATCCGGGCTTATCTGCTCCCCAAAGCACCGACGAGTTCCCATCGGATGGCAGAGGTCATGAAATCTGATCTCCCAGCATGCATCAGGGCGGGAGGAGGAGGAGGTGGAGCGTCTCGTTGGTCCAAAGAGTTCTCGCCCACGCATTAATATTGTAATACTTTAATATTATAAAGTTTTGTTCTGCCCTATTGATTTCTCAGACACGTATGAATATTTATGGTGTTGAGAGCAGCTTGGAAACTTCAGCTAATTATATCTGCAGCTAACGAACACCAACCTCCACCTGCCTCTCAGGTTCACCGACGTCAGCGTGAAGCTGCAGCTCATGAAGAACTTTAATCAGTTAAAGAGTTGGACAGGTGGACATCAGCGATGCTTTAATGAGAACCAACAAACCAGCAGAGGAAGAGGCCAGAGGGGCGGCCGTGGGTTTGAGATGTAAAGAAAGAATCCGTCCATCGCTGCTGGGACGCCTGGCGGCTGAAAAACAGGGTCAGAAATCAGACTTCATGTACGGTGAGTAGATTGAAGGCTGCAAACACAATATGGAAGGAATACATCTATTGTGTGTGTTGTAGGCCAAAACGTTTGGACCGAATCCAGCTGTTAAATATGTATTTCTTATATAAATAAATGAGAGAACACATAACAGCAGACGCTCATCAAACAGTGAGAACAGATGGAAGCTGTCTGCTGGTCAACGTTTAGGAGGAAACTCAAATCGATCCGGCTTCACTTCTTCCACCTCTTCAGGAGGAGTTTCATAAAAACACCAAAAACAGCAGCACAGGAAGACTTTCTAAAACATTAGTTCACTGGTTGAGACCCGGAAACTTCTAGAAAGTTCCTTCATGGAATAAAACAAAAACCAAGAAGAGGAGAAGTTTATCAGATCAGAAAAAACTCCACAGAAGAAGGGTTCAGTTTGTGAAAGTTGAGTTAAAGCTGGTATCACAGCAAAATAAACTTCTACCATATGAATCCAGATGTTTTAACATCGGAAACTTTAGAAAACAGCAAAAATAACGAAATAAATGAGTGTGTCCAGACTATTTAAAGGTCTCTCAGTGGAACAATGATCAACATTTTCCTGGCGTTTCATGAACAGCAGATTAAAACATCAGCCAGAACTTAGATAAAAACAGAAGCTTTTTTTTCCCAACAATATGTTTATTTTTCATTTTCATGTTTTACACGATACAAACAAAAAACAGAATAACCTCTCAGACACAAATTTTAAAGTTAGAGTGACACACCTTGGTGCAAAAGTAAAGGCCAACAAAACCAAAAAGCAGACCGGATCTGCCTGTACACAGAATTCTTAGGAACCTTCAGGATCTTCAGTAAAGTCCACAGCTTCTGCAAAGCGTATGAAAGGTCCCCAAATACTTTCAAACAAGTCCTTTTTTCCTTTCAGCAGGTAGGTGATGCGTTCCAGTGGTAACATTGCCAGCATTTGTTTAACCCACTGTCCAATACTTGGTATTTTTATGTTTTTCCAGTGTACAGCAATCAATCTTTTTGCCTGCAGCAAACAGATGTCAATAAGGCACTGCTCACCTTTTGTAAATCTTGTGTTTTTCGGATATAAGCCTAAAATTAAAAACAGAAGCTTTTACTTCAAAAATCCATTATTTATGCCTTTAATAGGTAAATGTAAGAATAATCTCCCAGCTGAGCTCATCATATGTTTAATATGTTAAATATTTGTCTGCACATGAACAAGATTCACTCTACATTTACAACAAGCGATGCAGGTTAAAGACCTCCCAGTCCAGCTACAGACTTCTCTCTGCTGAACCTGAAACTCAAGAGGAAAATCAACTTGCAAATCCTGTCCACTGGACTGTTTACCTTTACCCTTGTATATATAGATTATTTGCTCTATTTGATACTTTGATTCATATACTTATTCTGATCCTTTTTATCTATCTACACTACTGTTCAAATGTTTGGGGTCATCCAGATAAAACTCCCACTTTTATCCATGTGCTAACATAACTGCACAAGGGTTTTCTAATCATCAATGAGCCTTTCAACACCATTAGCTAACACAATGTAGCATTAGAACACAGGAGTGATGGTTGCTGGAAATGTTCCTCTGTACCTCTATGGATATATTCCATTAAAAATCAGCTGTTTCCAGCTACAATAGTCATTTACCTCATTAACAATGTCTACACTGGATTTATCATTCATTTAATGTTATCTTCATTGAAAAAAATGCTTTTCTTTCTACAATAAATACATTTCAAAGTGACCCTAAACTTCCTAGCGGCAGTGTACCTCCAGAACAGAAGATGAGGGTCTGAAGGTTTGGTGTTGTTTCTCAGAATCCTCCAGAACGTCTCTCAGCCTCCAGCAGCTTCACCCGTGACAACCTCGGCAGTGAAATAACATGGAATCAACACGGAGCCGCTTTCAGATAAAAGCTCTGATTGATTGGCTTCGTCTAACATGACGGGAGACAGAAAACACTCGGCATCTCTCAGCAACAATAACCCGTCCCTCCACGCCGACTGTCAGCACGCTAATTCATCTGTCATCATCCCACTTCTCCCAGTAGAATCGGGCTGACAGCGAGCCCAGTATCAGTCACACAGTATTACGCTCCTGTTGGCTTTCATTAGCTCCACTTTGTCTTCGCCATGAAGGATGCTGCCTCCGATGCTACCCTTAAAGCAACACTCCTGCTGAGCTCTGAAACACTGGGTTAGTTTAAGCAGTTCAACGCTGTGGGATCAACCTGTGCTCCATCTGTTGCATCTTTAAACTCTGTTTGAAAACACACAAACCTCTCATGAAGCTGAAATTCTCCACAGTCTGACGGAGCAACGTTGGGTTAGGGGTGAGCTTAGTTTGAACCTTCTCCTGAAGCTAAATATCAGATTTAATGCCTACTTTATGATTTCTCCTCTACAGGAAACCCAGTAGTTTTATTCAGACACAAACTGGAAGAACCTGAACTTCTCAAAGTCCTGGAGCTCAAAATGAGTCACAATCAGAAGCAGCATAAGAGCTGAACAGGAATCAGATCATTCAGATGGAAATGTGCTTCAGTTGGAGGTTCGGGTGCAGCAGCCGTTCAGTCTGAGCTGATTTTAAACCTCCGCTGACAAGGATCCACCAGGTTTAGTTTCACTTTCTGAGCTGCTGACCTCCTGAACTCTGCAGAACTCCACAGAGTCTAATCGTTTATTTACTGTAATTATTATATTTACATGTACAAAGAACAGTTTGATTGTGAGCAGGTCGGTGGGTGGAAACAGAAATACCTGCTGTTTAAATGTCTCATCGTCTTCCATCTCCACCTTTTCTGCCTCTCTGTGTTATTTGTCTTCATTTCAGTGTTTTATGAAGCGTTTTAAGGTGTCTCTGGTTTGTTTTCATGGAATATTAAAGCACTTTGAACAAATAAACTCGATAACTTCTGAGGAAAATGGTGGGGTTTTTTTGGTGAAAATATGAAGTTGGTGTTTGTCCAGAGTGGTCCGGTGGATGTGGAGGTGTTTCCGTTATTCTGTCCAGCCCCGGCCATCCTCTGGGGAGAGGGTTTCCAGGGAGGATGATGGGAGTTTCTGACAGCTCGTCTCCTCCCTCCTGCATGGCTTAGCAGGACCTCTGGAGCGTTACCGCTTCCATTCCCTCGGTGGCAGCTGAAGAGCAGCTGGCCGGGGGAGGCCGGGGGGCGAGGAGGGGAGTGCTCTCTGGGGGGAGGAGGTCATCTCCAGGGGCCGAAGCCTTCACCTTCATCATCCTCGACTCAGACCGATGCCTCCACCGGACACTCCAGGACCTCTGAGCTGGTCCCAGTCTGGCTGCTTTGGCTCCAGTTTAAAGGAACAACTGGTTTCATTCAGAATGTAAAGAAAGAAAACTGGAAAAAAGTCCACCAAACCATCTGGTTCTTCATCTGCAGTAGTAACGAAGATACCATGAAATGAATGATAAATCCAGTGTCGACACTGTTAATGTGGTAAATGACTATTCTAGCTGGAAACAGCTGATTTTTAATGGACAAATTACCACAAAAGGGGTCCAAACTACCTCAAAAAGACACAAAATCTCCACTAAGACTCAAATGGATCTTCATCTCCAGTAAGTTCATCAATGATCAGAGTTCTACCTTCATAGTGGGAATATTTCCATTGAGGTGGATCCAGATTTATCACTTTTAATGGGTTAGGGTTTTCATTTCTGAGCCTCAGAACTTCATCAGTCCAGCAGATAGAACCATGACATTTAGCAGGAGAAACGCATCTGAGTTTTGGGAAAAACTGCAGCTAAAATAATGAAAAAAGTCTGGAAACGTTTCACAAACAGCGACCAAATCGACAAAAAAGTGCGAAAATTACCACAAAAACACAAAATCACCACAAAATGGCCCAAAATTGCCACAAAAATATGCAAAATCACTATAAAAAGATTCAGACTTACTCCAGAAAGAGATAAATCACCACATAAAGATGGAAAACCACAGCAAAAATACACAGAATTACCACAAAAAGAGGTGAAATTTAGACAAACCCCCCCCCACAAAATCCCCTTAAAAAAGATGCACAATCTAAAAACTAAATCTGGTTTCTATTCATTTTCTCTCTAACCAGCTGTGTAGTATTATGGGATGCATCCATCCTTCAGAGGCCACCGGACAGAGGGGGGCGTGGCCACCTCATAAAAACGACACATCATCGTACGTCAGGTGATGTTCTGAGGAAGACTGCAGACGTGGTTGAAACATGTCAGCAAGGTAAAAACTATCGTTTCCTTACTCAGTAATGCTGTTCTGGTGTCGGCGTCACTTCTAAACCTTCCTCTCAACCTAAATCATCTGATCTCCAGAGTCTCTCTGTCTTCCTCCTCATCGTCTCTGGACCTCCTGAACTTCCACAACAAAGCTGAATGTTCAACACGTCTTCCTTCTGTTAAAACCTCAGATTGTGTTAAGGATAAGGGCCTAAAGTGAGGAAGGAGGCAGGAGCGTGGCCACCTGGTGATGGGAAATGCAGGTAGATTTAGGAGGACAGCTTGTTGTTCCCGAAGAAATAGTGTGAACTAATCTGAGGCCAGACATTGTTTTGTGGTCTGTGAAGGAAAAGACAGTATTTCATTGAGTTAACAGATTCAGTGGAAGCAGCTTATGAGAGGAAGAAGGCTGGATATGCAGACTTAAAGACAGAAGCTGAGCAGAGGGGATGAAGAACCAGTTGGTCCAGTAAAGTTGGCCCAGTAGAGGTTTTGTTGCAGGGTCAGCTGTTTCACTTTGGAGGGAGCTGGGAGTGCAGGGGGAGTCTGAGGAGGACGGTGAGGGACATGGTAGATGTGGCTGCTAGGTCTAGTCAATGGAGATGGATTAGGAGAAATAATAATAGCTGGGGGGTAAAATAGGGGCAGTGAGGGAGTAGAGGGAGGCAGAGGACAAGCCCTCTCCCTCACTCCGCTTTCCCCGCCCTCTTTTCCCTCCTCCAATGGGCAGAGATCCAGGAAGAGGAAGTGTAGATCAGGTGGGGGCGTGGCCTGTTAGAGTCTCTGGGACCATGTGGCCATCTCAGGTAAGGCTGTGGTGGAAGGTAGGGATGTGTCTTTTTCTTTTGTTAGTTGGTTTTCTTGTTAGGTAGCAGTTAGCAATGAGCAGTTAGCAATTGGTACTTGCATCCTAGATGAAGTCAGCTTGTATAGTCTCTGTCTGTGGTGAGCACGGCTGAAGTAGTGATGTATCTTAGCAATTAGCAATTGGCATTAGCATGTAGCACTAGCAAGTTTGGCTGGCTTGTATAGTTTCTTTGTCAGTGATAACTTTGCTTTGGACATGGTTGTAGTCTTGCAGCTCGCATTAGCATTTAGAGGGGTTTGGAGGGGTAATAAGTATAGTTTCCTTGCCTTTATGTTTTTTTAATTTTTTTTTAAGCAGTTGGCACTAGGTATTCAGCATCGTGCACTAGCTAATTGGTAGCATCTGGTCACTACCTGGAGCGTCTCCTAAACGGGCCTGGATCAGCTGAACGTGGCAGTGCTGGTTGGATTGTGTAGGAGCAGTGGGAACTGGCACTACAGGGGGTGAATCTGAAATGCCAGAGTTCATCCTAACCTCCTGGAGGTGTTGTGGAACTAAACAGGCGAAACGCCGTTGAAGGGAGGTTTCCACCTGATGACCCCCAGAGATGTGTTAGGAAACACTGCTCACTGGTGGGTACAGTGATTGGTCAGGATCCTAGGTCCTTCATAGAGTGCACATCCTCTTTGTTTGGAGCACAAAGGTCTTGTGTTTAAATTAACATTAAAGTTAGTTTTCTTCTTATTCTTCTGCTTTAGTCTCAGCTGGTTCTGGTGTTTTCTTGTCTTAAGCAGATGGACGGTTCAGTCGGTTTAAATTTTCTGTTTTTGCTGCTCCAACTACAAAGTGAAAAGTTTTATTTTTAAATCTGCCATATTCAGATTTTCTTGTCACCTTGATGTTTGTTCAGTTTCTAATTAGCGTCATTAATTAGTGATGAACTGCTGATGACTGACAGCTGCTCTGAATAAACCGTCCACACATGAAAACACAGAAGCATCTTTCAGTAAACGTCTCATTTATCTGTTGAATCACTAAAAGAGTTCCAGTAAACTGTCGTCTAAATGAATAAACTCTGATCATCAGGCAGCCGCATCGACGCTTTTTATTCCAAATTAAACATTACAGTGAAAAACTCCTTTTTCTGATGTTTGTTAACAGGTCTGACTAAACTGACAGGAATCAGGTGAAACAATAGAAAGGTATTCAGCATTTATGCACTAAATTTGCAGTTAAATTAGAGGAAATTACTGTTAGTTTTGTGTTATTTGTGTCTCGCTTGTGTTGTTAGTCTATTTTTGTTGTTTTGTTTCTCACTTGTAGTTTTTTTTGTCATTTTTTGTCTTGTTTTTGTCTATGTCCTTTTTTTGTCTAACTTTTTTGTCACATTTTTGTTTTGTGTAGATTGTCTCATTTTTGTCATTTTGTGTCTCATTTTTGTAATATTTTGTCTTGTTTTGGGTTTTTTGTCTTTTTTTTTGTCTGACTTGTCATTTCGGTTGTCGTTTTTGTCATTTTGTGTTTCTTTTTTGTCTTGCTTGTGTCATTTGTCCATTTTGTTGTCCTTTTGTTTCTCGCTTTTGTCATTTTTTGTCATTTGTGTAATTTTTTTGTCTTGTTTTTGTCTTTTCGTGTCTTTTTTTAGTTCCGTTTGTCCAGTTTTTTGGCGTTTTGTAACTTTTTCGTCAAATTTTTTGTGTTTTTCGTTTGTTTTGTGTTGTTTGTCTCATTTTTTTCGTTTTGTTTCTTTTTTGTCGTTATTTGTTTTTTGTCTCGCTCGTGTTTGTTGTTTTGTTTTTCACTTGTCAGTTTTTGTCTTTTTTTGTCTTGTTTTTGTCGGTTGTTGATTTTTTTTGTCTCTAAAACTTTTTGTCAAATTTTTTGTCTCTTTTTTTGTTTTGTCTCATGTTGTTTGTCTTATTTGTTGTTGTTTTTGTCGTTTTGTGTCTCATTTTTGTAATATTTTGTCTTGCTTTTGTTGTTTTTGGCTTTTTTTTCTGAGTTTCATGGATTGGGAACATTTATTCGAGGTGGGAACTTTTTATTCTATTAAATAAAAATTTAAACCAGGGAAGAATAAAAGCTGTCGTCGAGCAGGGCGTCTCTGTAAACTCATTAATCATTGAACGTTCCTGTTGTGTGAAAAGTTGTTGTTCAGGTTTTGCAACAACAGTTTTAGTACTTGTTCTTGTTTTTAGGTGGAAAAATCTTCAGGTTTCACAGTTTTTATTTGAAAAAAGCTGCTAGAATTCTGCTTCAGGTGTTAAACTTTGTGCTGCTATGGTGAAACATCTGCAGGACGTTCATCACTTCCTGTCTTCATCCAACGTACATATACTCCCGATCTAAATGTCTTTATAGGTGCAGACGTTCAAACAAACTGAATCTTTATGTAGCAGCATTAATATTGCATCTCTTAAAGCTGTACGGCCTCACCTGATGCAAGCATCTGGTAGCCAATCACTGAAGAGGAACTGAGTGTTTAAGCTGCAGTACCTCCCCTGCCTCTCTCTGCTCACAACTGCGTCACTTCCGTGCGACAAGTATGTCTGCTCCTGTGTTTCTCTCGTAGGTAGGGCTGGTCTGGTAGGGCTTCTCTGGTAGGGCTGCTCTGGTAGGGCTGGTCTGGTAGGGCTGCTCTGGTAGGGCTTCTCTGGTAGGGCTGCTCTGGTAGGGCTTCTCTGGTAGGGCTGCTCTAGTAGGGCTGCTCTGGTAGGGCTGCTCTAGTAGGGTTGGTCTGGTAGGGCTGCTCTGGTAGGGCTTCTCTGGTAGGGCTGCTCTGGTAGGGCTTCTCTGGTAGGGCTGCTCTAGTAGGGCTGCTCTGGTAGGGCTGCTCTAGTAGGGTTGGTCTGGTAGGGCTTCTCTGGTAGGGCTGCTCTGGTAGGGCTGCTCTAGTAGGGCTGCTCTGGTAGGGCTGCTCTAGTAGGGCTGGTCTAGTAGGGCTTCTCTGGTAGGGCTTCTCTGGTAGGGCTTCTCTGGTAGGGCTTCTCTGGTAGGGCTGGTCGTCATGGCATGACATCACTGTAACCACGTTGTGAACACTGTGTCAGTTACCTGCTGATGATCACATGATTGCATCCTACTACAAACTGACTGTGATTTATCAGTTGGAAATCATCCAAGGAACAAACGATTAAACTGTGGGCTGTTTCTGAGTCCCATCAGTTCCTGTCGTCCGCTACATATTTAGGTCATGTATGCAGCAAACCCCAGCCAGACACGTTAAGTTCAGCCGTCAGCCTTATTTTGAACACAAATCCACCTTTCTGTCCTTCACTCATTCCTTCACAGTAAGAGCTTGTCTCCATTGCAGCTGCTTCTAAGTTTAGACACATCCTTTGCTAGACAGCAACAGCTGGAACCGTTGTCTTTCATCTTTATTTGAATTTTCTGACTTTTCGGCAGCATCTTCGTCATGTCAAGAAACCACTTCTTAGAGAATCACTTCCTGTGCTGCTGGAATGGTGACAAAATAAAAGCCCGCAACATGAAAAATACATCTTCAAAATAAAAGCATGGAAGGAATGGTTATTTAACAGCAGCAAAACAAAGGGTTGCCAAAAGTGATGAACTGATCAACAGACCTTTATAAGAGTAATTTACATGCAATTTGGTATCCATACATAACATTTATTAAAGATTTCATCCGTCGGAAATGATACGTCAACTGAACAGCCTTGGAGGAGTACTGCGCTCTGAGTGCTTTTCTAGTTGTGTTTGTTATCACCTAGTGTGTGTGTGTGTACTTGCCGCAACTCACAGGTATGTACATTATTAAATACAGCGACTGCGCTGGGTGCTAGCATTTAGCATGGTAATGCTAATGTTGTTTTTAGCAGGACTGGGTGCTGTCAGCTGACTGGGACCGCTGCTGCTTTGTCTCCTACTGCTGCTTTGTCTCCTACCGCTGCTTTGTCTCCTGGGGCTTTGTCTCCTACCGCTGCTTTGTCTCCTGGGGCTTTGTCTCCGGCTGCTGTTTTGTCTCCTTATGCTTTGTCTCTGGCTGCTGCTTTGTCTCCTGGTGCTTTGTCTCCTACTGCTGCTTTGTCTCCTGGTGCTTTGTCTCCTACTGCTGCTTTGTCTCCTGGGGCTTTGTCTCCTACTGCTGCTTTGTCTCCTGGGGCTTTGTCTCCTACCGCTGCTTTGTCTCCTACCGCTGCTTTGTCTCCTGGTGCTTTGTCTCCGGCTGCTGTTTTGTCTCCTTATGCTTTGTTTCTGGCTGCTGCTTTGTCTCCTACCGCTGCTTTGTCTCCTGGTGCTTTGTCTCCTACTGCTGCTTTGTCTCCTGGTGCTTTGTCTCCTACCGCTGCTTTGTCTCCTGGGGCTTTGTCTCCTACTGCTGCTTTGCCTCCTACCTCTGCTTTGTCTCCGGCTGCTGCTTTGTCTCCTGGTGCTTTGTCTCCAGCTGCTGTTTTGTCTCCTGGTGCTTTGTCTCCGGCTGCTGCTTTGTCTCCTGGGGCTTTGTCTCCTAGTGCTGCTGTGTCTTCTACCGCTGCTTTGTCTCCTGGGGCTTTGTCTCCTACTGCTGCTTTGCCTCCTACTGCTGCTTTGCCTCCTACTGCTGCTTTGTCTCCTACCGCTGCTTTGTCTCCTACTGCTGCTTTGTCTCCTACCGCTGCTTTGTCTCCTGGGACTTTGTCTCCTACTGCTGCTTTGTCTCCTGGGGCTTTGTCTCCTACCACTGCTTTGTCTCCTACCGCTGCTTTGTCTCCTGGGGCTTTGTCTCCTACTGCTGCTTTGTCTCCTACTGCTGCTTTGTCTCCTGGGGCTTTGTCTCCTACTGCTGCTTTGTCTCCTACCGCTGCTTTGTCTCCTGGGGCTTTGTCTCCTACCGCTGCTTTGCCTCCTACCGCTGCTTTGTCTCCTGGTGCTTTGTCTCCGGCTGCTGTTTTGTCTCCTTATGCTTTGTCTCTGGCTGCTGCTTTGTCTCCTACCGCTGCTTTGTCTCCTACCGCTGCTTTGTCTCCTGCTGCTTTGTCTCCTACCGCTGCTTTGTCTCCTGGTGCTTTGTCTCCTACTGCTGCTTTGTCTCCTGGTGCTTTGTCTCCTACCGCTGCTTTGTCTCCTGGGGCTTTGTCTCCTACTGCTGCTTTGCCTCCTACCTCTGCTTTGTCTCTGGCTGCTGCTTTGTCTCCTGGTGCTTTGTCTCCAGCTGCTGTTTTGTCTCCTGGTGCTTTGTCTCCGGCTGCTGCTTTGTCTCCTGGGGCTTTGTCTCCTAGTGCTGCTGTGTCTTCTACCGCTGCTTTGTCTCCTGGGGCTTTGTCTCCTACTGCTGCTTTGCCTCCTACTGCTGCTTTGCCTCCTACCGCTGCTTTGTCTCCTACTGCTGCTTTGTCTCCTACCGCTGCTTTGTCTCCTGGGACTTTGTCTCCTACTGCTGCTTTGTCTCCTGGGGCTTTGTCTCCTACCACTGCTTAGTCTCCTACCGCTGCTTTGTCTCCTGGGGCTTTGTCTCCTACTGCTGCTTTGTCTCCTACTGCTGCTTTGTCTCCTGGGGCTTTGTCTCCTACTGCTGCTTTGTCTCCTACTGCTGCTTTGTCTCCTACCGCTGCTTTGTCTCCTGGTGCTTTGTCTCCGGCTGCTGTTTTGTCTCCTTATGCTTTGTCTCTGGCTGCTGCTTTGTCTCCTACCGCTGCTTTGTCTCCTACCGCTGCTTTGTCTCCTGGTGCTTTGTCTCCTACTGCTGCTTTGTCTCCTGGTCCTTTGTCTCCTACCGCTGATTTGTCTCCTGGTGCTTTGTCTCCGGCTGCTGTTTTGTCTCCTTATGCTTTGTCTCTGGCTGCTGCTTTGTCTCCTACTGCTGCTTTGCCTCCTACCGCTGCTTTGTCTCCTACTGCTGCTTTGTCTCCTACCGCTGCTTTGTCTCCTGGTGCTTTGTCTGCTACTGCTGCTGTGTCTCCTACCGCTGCTTTGTCTCCTTATGCTTTGTCTCCTACTGCTGCTTTGCCTCCTACTGCTGCTTTGTCTCCTACTGCTGCTTTGTCTACTACCGCTGCTTTGTCTCCTGGGGCTTTGTCTCCTACTGCTGCTTTGTCTCCTGGGGCTTTGTCTCCTACCACTGCTTTGTCTCCTACCGCTGCTTTGTCTCCTACTGCTGCTTTGTCTCCTACTGCTGCTTTGTCTCCTGGGGCTTTGTCTCCTACTGCTGCTTTGTCTCCTACTGCTGCTTTGTCTCCTGGGGCTTTGTCTCCTACTGCTGCTTTGTCTCCTACCGCTGCTTTGTCTCCTACTGCTGCTTTGTCTCCTACCGCTGCTTTGTCTCCTACTGCTGCTTTGTCTCCTGGGGCTTTGTCTCCTACCGCTGCTTTGTCTCCTACCGCTGCTTTGTCTCCTCCCGCTGCTTTGTCTCCTACCGCTGCTTTGTCTCCTACTGCTGCTTTGTCTCCTACCGCTGCTTTGTCTCCTACTGCTGCTTTGCCTCTGCAGTGTGGATGTCTGCTCCGCTGTGCAGAGTTTTAATCGTGTTTTGTGCATTGTGTGTACGTCCTGCGTGCACCAATGAGTTGCATTTTTAATTGTATGACTGTCGAAATTATATTGTTTTGACTAACATTTTGTTTATTGGTTAATTATTGTTTCTGTTTGTTTTGTTTTTCAGGGCATTTAGTGTTTTGTATAAGTTATATAGTTTCATTTGAACCTGCTCCTTTTGTATATTCGGTTTTGTTTACTTTTCAGTTGCTGAGGGCCGGTGTTGGTGCTGGTGTCCGGGTGGTGGCGTCCCCCTCCTTTTGGTGTGCTGTGGTTCACATCCAGAGTGTCTGTCACGTGTGCTTGGGGTGTTTTTTATACCATTTTGGGGTCCTCCCTTCACTTTCACTGGCCCCATCCACCTTGCGGCCAGCAACTGATTAGATTTCTTTTTTTGTTTCTTTTTCTTTGGCCCTAGTGTGAATGGTGTTTATCTGTTTTAATCAGTTTTTTTTTTTTTTTTTTAGAAAATTAAAGTAAAATGTGTGCCTCCAGTGTTAAAGGAAAATAATTCCCTGGGCGAAATTCCCAGGGTGGCGTTGTCGGACATCTGAATTCATTTTGAACTTGTACAATCTATATTGGGCTCGTGTAGACTCGCACCGCGACATTTACGTTAATTATCTGTTTGTTCAGTCCGTGTTTGTGTGTTTGTGTTGCAGTTAAACTTGTGTTTCAGTGGAGTTCTTTTCTACCAGCTCAGCAGCTTCCACTGAAACTTGGATGAGCATCCAAGAAAAGGAAGAAAGCTTCAGGTGGAGTTTAACCAGAGGGTTTTAGTGTTCGGAAACCTGGACTCAGCATTTCTCTCTGTAAAAACACCAAGTTTTATTTTTACTTTGTTTAGATCAGCAGAAATACGGCTATTTTACAGGTATTTGTTAGTTAAAGCATTGAGAGTCTAGTTTTGTGTCTTTGCAATGAGCAGTGCACAGACGGACATGGTATTTTTGCACCTTCTTTCTTCTATTTACACATTTTGGACAAATTTTGGGTCATTCTGGACAATTTTTATGCATTTGGATAAACTTCAGTCATTTTGGACAGATTTCACCAAATTTTTTTTAACACATTTCATGAATTTTGGAGAAATTTTAGGCATTTGGAACATTTAGAAAAATATTCTTGATGAGATTTATGTAATTTTAGACTAATTTTGAGTGATTTTGAGAATGTTGTAGTCATTAAGGACACACTTCATTTTGAAAGAATGAATGTTTTTATTTCGGATGTGAGAAAAAATAAAAGCCACACAAATAAATCTAAATATTAAAAATAAAAATATATATCTAAAACAACAATAAAACAAAACACAACTTCCAAAGAAAGGCTCTGAGTGAGACACTTTCTGGAGACATTAGATGGAATCAGAAGCTCCTCCAGGTAATAAGTGGATCAGGAGGTGGAACGTCGCTGCAGAAACAGAAGCTTTAAAATGTCATGACTTCATGTTGTTGCTTCCTAATGACAGCAGAGTTCATGAGGAAATGAAATGTCAAGCTGCTGCCTCTGATTCCTGTAAATGGAGCGCTAATTAGAGAACAGCAGCAGAATCCAGACGCGCTCCGTCCATCGCTTCCTCCTGACGCTTTGACAATGAAGACAGACCTTTATCTGGATGGAGATCTTCATCCTCCTTCTCCTCCTTGTCTGTCGGGACCAGAGTGGAAGAACAGAATGAGTCAACAAAGATCTCAGAATAGTTTCTTCAGGAGAAAGTGAATAAAAATCCACCTTGTCTCGGTGACTCATCCGTCACGCTCTGATTCCAGCAGAAGAAACTGTTTCGTTTCCTCAGAAACAAACATCTGTTGGGTTAAACTTCACCTTCATAATTAAAACTGCACTTTATCAGGCGGAGAAAAGCTCTAATTTCTGGACAAACCTGCAGATTTGCTGTAATTTTCTGCTAATTTGTGTGTTATTAGGTTTGTAAGTTTCTCCACATAACAGAGTAATAATTGAGTTTTTTAGAGGTCAGACTGTTTCGATGCCTCGTTAGCAGAACTAGTGGCTTTCTCCTCTCAGCCGGACAAAAACAAAAATGAATTCATTAATTTTGTAAACGAGTGTTTTCATGTAAAGTCTCTCAGCATCTGTGGATTCACACACTGCAGTGAAACTTTCCTCAGACTGTTGTTCTGTTTAGAAGAATCTTTAGATTAGTTCTCAAAATTAATAATAATAACTTTATTTATATAGCACCTTTTAAAACAGAGTGCATAAAGTCCAACAGAAAGAGACCAGAGGGAAACAATTTACCACCCTGTCACTATATTTCATAATTCAGTCTTTCATAGCACGGTATTATTTACATTTTCTTACTGTCCCACAGTAACCAGTAACCCTTTGTTCTGTTCCCACCACTTCCAGTATCTTGCCCTTTGACCTCAAAACTACCCCCAATACAACAATAACTATAGAAATAGTTAATATTTAAACAAAAGGTAAAAGATTTTCAACATAAATCAGTATAACAACACCACATAATAATAATAAAATAATAAAAGAATTAATAATGCCATGTCCAAGTAAGGAAAAAGACCGAGCAGAATCAAAGAAAATAAAGCATAAAACCATAAAAACAAGGCTAGTAAGTAATAATAATAGTAGTAATTAGCATAAATAAATAAATGCATAAATAATTAAATAAAAAGGGGCAGGTGAGAATAAAATAAGATAATAAATTAGATTGTAAAAATGGAAATAAAAATAGCACTTCTATATAATTATGCACTGTGATGTTTGAAATTGTCTCTGTTGCATAAATAAATACATTCAGGAACATCTGAGTCCACTACATCATAATTCACATTTTTCTCCACAACACTGAAGATAAATTTATTTACAACAAACCGTGGCTGAACTGAATCCGCCTACAGAAGAACTGCAGCTACTATTTGCTAATGTTCAGATATTAAATGTGGAAAAACTCAGACGAAGCAGCTGAATACATTAAAATAACTGCAATAGGAGCATCGCTGTTGTAGTGTGTGGAAAAAAAACTCCATAAAGGAGTTACTTAACAACATATAGTTAATATATTTACAGTTTAAAACATATAGTAAACAGTTTACACTTTAATCTGAGCAACTTAAGTCCTAAGTATGGTTCAGGTTGGTGAGTTTTGTTTCTGCTGTTTGCTGATGATGTGAGACTGTTCATAGATGATGTGATGCTGTTTGCAGATGATGTGATGCTGTTTGCAGATGATGTGATGCGTTTTGCAGATGATGTGAGGCTGTTTGTAGATGATGTGATGGTGTTTGCTTCATAATTTATTTTCAGTGCAATAAATTCAGTTCACTCAGTTTCCTTTATTTATACAAATCATCTTACTTTTATTGTCATTTTACACATTGAGGTGAAGACTTTACAAACTTAAAGAGAGACCCAACAATTCCACAGTTTCATTTGGATTCTGTTTGAGCGGCAGGATGAGGTCAGCAGCTCCCAGTCTGAAGTTTTCTGATGGAAACTGATGGAAGGTTTCATCTGTGTCGAGGGTGAGATGCTGCCTCAAGTGAAGAAGTTTAAATATCTCTGGATCTTGTTGAGAAGCTGCAGTGAAATGGAGCCTGAGATGCACAACATGTGCTGTAATATAACGGACCACCAAAGCTCTCCAGTTCCTGATTGGTCTACCCTCCAGTCCTCACCTGTAGTCTGGGCTCTGAGAAGCAAATGAAAGAATGAAGTCTGAGATATAAGCAGCCAGGAATGAGTTTCCTCTGGACTCAGACTCAGAGAGAAGGTGAGAACCTCAAAGTAAAGTCTTTGCTGGTTTGACTCAAAATAAAATAGTTGAGGTTTAATATTTGCTCACATCACCTCCTGGGCGACATCTTCTGAAGGTTTTCCAGGAAACTGGAAGGAGAACCAGAACTTTCTGTACGAATTATATATCTCATCTGGCCTGGGAAGACGTCAGGATTCCTCTGAAGAAAACTGGAAAATGTGAAGACACGGACGGACGGACGGACGGACGGACGGATGGACGGACGGACGGACGATTTCATGAGGAACCTGTAACAAAGGGAGGAAAATTTCTCTGAAATATTTTGTTCCCTAACTGAGCCACTAAATACTGAAACTCCAGTTTATTTCTGTTCATATTAATATTATTGACAGTTAATCCTAACCAATGAAACGTTGGGTACTGGTGGTAGAATACAGCTGCTCCACTGAAGAAGCAGTCGGTCCTGGTACAGATTTCAGATAACGCTCCACTTGTTGGCTGCTGCAGGATCAGAATGTGAAGCCTCCAGAGGCCTCGGCAGCAGAGGAACAGGCTGAGCTGATGGTTTTCTGATCCATCGAATGTTTTACAGTCTCACATTTATTAACAGAGCGGCTGTGTTCAGGTCACAGTGAGTGTAAACAGGAAGCAGACGCTCATACGTTACTCTGATGGCGTGTAACAGTCGTTTTCCTGTTGAATGTGATGACACTGAGGCTGAAGGATGATTGAAACTGCTCTCCAAAGGAAACTCTGAAATTCCTCCAATATTACAGCCATAATTCATGGCTGCCGCTGCGGCTGCAGCTTGAACGCCGCCATAAAGCTGTAACTAACACACAAAGAGCGCCTCTGTAATTGACAATAAAGACAATAAAAACAAGTTGTGAATGGAGATGTGGAGACGGCAGTCAGCGCTAATATCCCACATCCTCAAAAGTTGAGGCTGCTTGAGTTTTTAATGTTCTGTAGAGAGCAGCGGCTGCTGTAATGAAATGTAATGAAGCTCTGTAATCAAAGGCGGTTTCACAAACACACACCGAGGCAGCAGCAAACACATAACTAATTACACAACAGAACTCCACAATGAGCTCGTCTACGTACTGCAGAGCCAGGGCTTTAAATAGATCTAGAACCAGGAGTTTAGATAGATCTAGAACCATGAGCTTAGATCCATCTAGAACAAGGAGTTTAGATCTTCATAGGTTCAGTAGACTCTCGTTTTAAAATGAGAGCATATTAAGATGGACGTAGGAAGACATGGATGAAGGTGACATTACATTTAACCCAAACGAGGATAAACCGAGACTTACAGACTTCCAACTGCTCTACACGGATCTAATATTTATTTAGTCTCTTCATCATCATCGATGTTTTACTCACATAATTTATCAAAATTTGCTTATATCGATCCACAAACTCTTCCTAGTAGTTTTTTTTCTGCATTTCTGCTCATTGCTTTAAGCTCAGATTGAAAATCTACATCAAACCAGCTGGATGGAACCAGAAGTAAGAAGCTGCAAACTAAGTGTTCGGTGTTTATTGTTAATAAAAGGAGAAATAAAAGAATCAGTGGTTCATGAAGGTGTCTGGATCTTAATATGAGTGAAAACATTCTGCTGAAATCAGAAGTTAGATTCTGATGTGAGACCGAATAAACTTCCACACCGACACATGGGATTTATGTTAGTATTAAATCAGACCTGAATCAGTCCTACTTCATGTTGTTCTGAGGTGAATATACTCACCTGATCTTAAATCAGAAATATCCCGTCTTATCGTCCATGTCTGACTCTGCTGTGAACAGAAATGTCATCACATGTTGTGTGAATCAAACACCTGAATAATTCCTGCAGCAGTTCAAAACAGAAAACAGCTTCAGCTCTCCTGAAAAACCACAACCGAAGCACCTTCGAGTTGTTTTTCTCTCCAAACCAACAAACCGCAGCCAGTTCTCAGTTCGTCTTCCTCTGGTCAGATGCAGAAGAACAACGTCACCATGGCAACGACAGCAGAATTAAAGCAGAATTACGAGACTAAATGACAACTGATGATAGAAGATGAAAGCAGACAATTAGAGGCACTAATTAAAACCACATCAAAACACTAAATTCCATCAAAAGCAAAGCAGAACATATACTGAATGCACTGGAGGATGTTTTTAAAAGAAGTTAGCTTCATTTAAAGTTTGAATAATTCCATCCAGGATCAAGTCCATCAGAGAACCAAACATGATGAGACAGGAAGCTTTCTGATGGAGAAACCAACACCTCCTGTCAAAGTAGAAGAGAAAGCTACAGAATAAGAGAGAGGAAATGAGAGAAAGATGGTGTAGAAATGAAATGAGGAAAAGAAAATGTGCAGAATGAAAGAAAATGACAAAAAAGTGAAGAAAACCAAAGGAAGCTGTGAAAAGACAAAAAGGAAAAGGAAAGAACGGGAAGACAAGGAAAGAAAAACAGGAGAAAGAAGGAAAGTAGAGCTGAAAAGAAGGAAGGAAATGGAAACGAAAGAAGAGTTTAAAGGTAGAGCAACAATCAGAAAATGAAAAGAAAGGAAAGGAAAGGAAAGGAAAGGAAAGAAGGAGATAGGAGAGAAAACAAATTAAAAGGAGATGAAAAAGGCAGAGGAAAAGATAGAAAAGAGAGGGGCAAAAGACAAGAAGAAAGGATGGAAAAGAAAGGACAAAAGAAAGTAGGAAAAGGCGGAATTTAAAAGTAGAACAAAAAAACAGAAAGACCAGAAGAGGAGGCAGGAAGACAGAAAAATACAGTTAAAGAAGGTTGATGATGAAAGGAAAGAGAAGGAAGAAAAAAACCTAACGGATGGACAAGATGAAGAAGATTAAAGAAATAAAACTAGAAAGGAAACAGATGAAATGTTCATATAAAGACAGAAAAGAAGAAGAAGAAAACAGGTAAAGTCAGAGGAAATGTAAAGAAGCAAAAGATATGAAATGAACGAGTAGACAGGATGATGGAGGTTTCAGACGGACAATAATGAGGTTTTTCTTTGTGTTTTAAAGCAGCTTCAGGAGAGAAAAAATGACAATAAGAGGAAAGGAAAGGAAAGGAAAGGAAAGAAGGAGGTAGGAGGGAAAAAATCAAAAGGAGATTAAAAAAAGGCAGGGGAAAAGATAGAAAAGAGAAGGGAGAAAGACAAGAAGAAAGCATGGAAAAGAAAGCAGAGAAGAAAGTAGGAAAAGGTTGAGATTAAAGGTAGAAAAAAGACCAGAAGAGGAGGCAGGAAGACAGAAAAATACAGTTAAAGAAGGTTGATGATGAAAGGAAAGAGAAGGAAGACAAAAACCTAAAGGATGGACAAGATGAAGGAGATGAAAGAAATAAAACTAGAAAGGAAACAGATGAAATGTTCATATAAAGACAGAAAAGAAGAAGAAAACAGGTAAAGAAGAAAAAGATACAGAATGAATGAGTAGAGAGGATGATGGAGGTTTCAGACGGACAATAATGAGGTTTTTCTTTGTTTTTAGTGTTTTAAAGCAGCTTCAGGAGAGAGGAAGTGTTTTTCCTTCATGTGTTGAGGACAGCAGTGATTGTTTGATGCTGCAGAACACCAGAGCGTCTGTATGATGAGCTTTCTGCTTCACGCCGCCTTTCTGAAGCCTCTGTGTGTTTTATGACTCGTCCTGCTCGCTGCAGCTCTTCTGCTGCTCGCCGTGAATTTCCCTGCAGGCTGAAATGAAGTGGATCTGCTCCGATCTAATCTGCTGCAGGATGAAGCGCGAGCCGATAGATTCATGATGAAACTCTCCGGGATCACATCGAGGCCTCGGAGGTGGAGGATGGATTAAGACGTCGCCTCGGGGGTCCACACTTCCTGCTGCAGCTTTAAGAGCTGCGAGGCGGCGGCTGGTCATGAATTAGTGTCACTTTCACCCAACTTCCTGCATCGCCTCCTGCAGGACGACACGGCGCGTTAGAGGCTCGTCTCACGCCAACATGTCCGAGCGGCAAACAAATTAAATCCAGATTTGTTATTAGCGGGGAAGAGTCACTAATCCGGAGAAGACGCCACGTCGAGTTCACTGTTAATGGAATTACAGCGGATGAGATAAGAGAGTCGGACAGAGGAGCACTCTTATCGTAAAGAAACTTAATGGAAAACATGCTATCTGCTGCTTAATGACACGCCAGCGTTAGCGTAGCGTGACAGTAAAACAACACGCCAGTCCTGCAGCAGCGGATGAAATACACTCCAGGCGGTAATCAATCTGCGTTGTTTACTGCTGCTGTCGGCTGATGAGGAGCCCCGCTGCACTCGGCCCAGATTAGCTGCTGTTTGCTCGGCATAAAGAATCAGTCAGGGGAAGCCCGAGCGCCGGCCGGCCGGCTGCAGCGTTAATATATCAGAGCCGACAGCTACACCAGCTAATGTTACACTCAGAGGACCGGGAGGGCTTTGGAATTGGAAAGGAGTCCGGTTTGTCCTGAAGATTACAGTTCAGCTGCTCCTGTAATTCTTCAAATGATGCAACTGTTCAACAGGCTGCAGAAGAAACTCAGTGTTTGTTCTCGTTTATCCAGACAGCAGAGGAAATAAAGCCAGGTTCAAACTGGAGCACAACCTGGTGGGCTAGGGTTCATCCTCAGCTGCTCCGGGTTAGGGTTTAGGGAGGTACAGGAAGTGGGTTAGGGAGGTACAGGAAGTGGATTAGGGTTAGGGAGGTACAGGAAGTGGGTTAGGGAGGTACAGGAAGTGGATTAGGAAGGTACAGGAAGTGGATTAGGAATGTACAGGAAGTGGGTTAGGGATGTAAAGAAAGAGGGTTAGGGTTAGGGGTGTACAGGAAGTGCGACACAGTGAAGAAAGTGGGAAATAGAAAGGAAAGTTTAAAAGTGGAGAAGGATTGGTGCTGAACAATGGAAAAGAAAGAACTGAAAAATAGAGGAAAAGGTGGGATAGAAAGGAAGGAGTTAATGAGGAAATATAAAGAAAGGAAAGGATGGCGAGGCTGAACTGAGGTGGATGGAGGGATGAAGCATGTGCTGCTCAGAGTCACACATGAAGGCAAAGATGAACAAAATGAACTTCACAAGTGAAGAGTTGTAATCTATAACAAAGATCCATTTTAGGGGTGAAATATGTTCTCAGGTTCAACTCAACATTCATTATCCCAAGCATAAAGTCGTGAGGCATTTACCCTTTTAATCTAGAAACGGTTCAAAAGGGTAAATGTTGGAAATCCATTCAGCATGCCATACTCAGAAACATCAAAAATACTCTCTGCTGCTTCCCTCCACTGATTCTATTTGGTCCATTAAAGTGGAAAAAACGCTTAAAAGGACCATAAATCGTACAACAGAAGGAACGACTCTACAACTGCTGCTACAGATTCACATCTCAACAAGCACAAGCAAACACCAGTGATTCAAACTATTGACTTGTGCGGATAGTTAGTAGGCACTGCTTTGGCTTTATCAGGACTTCACTCTTTTCAAGAATTCACAGTTTTACAGGAAGCTACTATTTTCACCTCAAAGAAAGAAAGAGTGTTAGGAAAGCAGAGAAGGTAGAAAGATGGAGACTAAAGTATAGATAAAGCAGAGAAACTGTTCAAATGTTCTTTAAAAACCTTCCCTGTTCTGGATTCAGTGGTTCTGATCTGGTTCCTGGTTCTGACTGAACACTGTGAGCTCAGACTTACTTCCTTTGTTGCTTCCTGACGGTTTCCAGCTCATAGAAACTGTAATTTTCCTCCATTTTCTCATCGGGACCAGAATCTGAAGAGGAGTTTGTTGTTGGATCGGAGGCTCAGATTGGTATTGATGGAAACCATCATGGCAACACTTTAAAATGTGCTTCCAGCTCGTCGCTGAGCTGTGATGGAGAGATGAGACGGATTACAGGCCGGCCTCTGATTGGACGGACCTTCCGTGTGAATTGGCTGTTGACTCTCTAAGTGGCCGCGATCAATGGAGGGAATCGTGTTATTTATGAGAGGAGCATCATGTTCCACCTCTGAGTGAATGACAGAAAATGATTCTCTGTTTATCAGCTGCTGTTCTGCTGCTGGGAGAGATATTAGAAAGTTTATTTTAATTAGCTGGCAGACAGAAACACTAAAGGCGTGACAGTAATTAAATCAAATCCCTTTTATTTACACGATCGCATCACCAACCTCCAGGTGAGAAATGATTTTAATAAACTGTGAATCTCAGGATGGAGCTGCTTCTCACCTGATGGCTTCAGGTGAGACTACAGAGGAAATGAGGACAAAGGAGAGGAGAGGAAGAGCTGGAGGTTGAAAGAAGGGAAGGAAGTCCTCAGTGTAGAGTTTCCAGAACACAGAGGAAACGTTCTGAGGCCTCAAGACCTTCAGAGGTAAAAGATCAGTCCAGAACTGGAGGACATTTTAGATCCCATAATCCACATATTAAACCCTACAACATGCAGTAGTGTGTAAATATTCTTGTAGTGAGACCAGATCTATAAAAACTAAGAGAAAAAAAAATGTTTTTTATATTTTAAATACCAAATAAGTCTGGAGTTCCCCTAAAATACCATTTTTCTGTTGTCCCCTGATGACCAAACTGAATCTCTAATAAAACAGTTAGAATCTCATTTAAATCTACTTTTTGTGGTTTTATTTTTTCATTCATGTCTCTGTAATTTTGGGGACATTTTTTTAAGCAACATAATATTTTTAATAATTATTATTATTCATGGAACGTTTCCCACAACATGTTAGCAGAACCTGGTGATGACGTTTTTGTCGTTTCGTGTCTTGTTTTTGGTATTTTGTGTCTTGTTTCTATCTTTTTATGTCTTGTTTTTGTTTTTTGTGTCTCGTTTTTGTCGTTTCCATCATCCAACAGTGTTCCTACAGAATGTGTAGAGCAAAGCTGTGTCCTCTTTTCTATTTTCCATCTTTCTTGACTGAACATCTCCCTCCAGCTCATATTATCAGGATCAGACTAATTCTTTGGACTGTTTTCCATCAGTCAGTTTGTCCTCTTGGTCAGCAGTAACAGCAGCTAAATATCTAGCTTCTACTAGAAGCTGAGAAAAAGATCACATTAGCATGGATTAGAATAGAGTTAGCAAACAGCACACAAAACATGGAAGAAAAATGAGCCAATCACTACCTATTATTGATCAATATGGAGCAGAAACCTGGAAAAGAGAAGGCTGATTTTAACATTTTGAAGCCCAGATGTCCTCCAGTTCTGGAATGATCCTGAAAATAATCCACCAAACATCACAAATATGATAAAAACAGTCACTGGATGCATCATTGTGATGAAGTTCACTAATTCAGAAGATGTACAATGTCCAGAAAATGTTGGGTTCCTTAAAGTTTGTCCAGGTTGGGGTCAAAACATTTCAGGATCTGATTCCTGGTGATGGAAGATAGATCATGAGATGATCAGTGGTGGTGAAGGTGAACTGGAAGGAGAAGCTCTTTACTTACCTGTCGAATTACCTTCCACCCTCACCTTTGGTCATGAGGAGACACCAGAGGAGACCCAGGACTCGCTGGAAGGTTTAGATATCTCATCTGAGATCTCCCAGGAGGACCATGGAAACCTTTGGAGTTCAGCCTGAAGCCACCACAACCCAACTACAAGCAGAAGAAGATGGACGGAGAAGAGTTCTTCTATCTTCTCAGGCCAGATGACTCAAAACTAACCATAAATAGAAGAGAAAGAGGCGAATGATGAGCTGGAAGTAGAGGATGGATGGAAACATGAAAGAAAGATTTTCTACACTAAACTAACTCAGGCAGATGGAGAAGACAGCTTACATGACATTAATGTCATAAATGAGAAGAAAAACTAGAGGAAAATAATGTTAATGGCATCAGACAGAATATTAGGAATGTTCTGTGCTTGTCATGGAGAACCACAGAAAAAGACATGAAGTTTTGGTTGGTGTTATTTTTTATTTACACTTTTTTTATGGAACATCGGGTCACTGGAGATGCTTCCAATAGTGTAATGTTCCTCTGATGAGGAAGTGTTCTCCTCAGCAAGTTTTAGTGAATATGGCAGCAAACAGTGAAGATATTATTTCATTAAACACAGTTTGTGGATGGATGAAGGAGTTTATCAGTCCAGTCTGGATGTTCTGCTCTTCTGAGGATCTTAGAGCAGCTTTCAGACCTGAAAGTTCTACCTTCATTCTGTCATATGACTGAAGGTAGGACTGAATGTGAGATCAGCACCAGAACTGGAAATGTACTCATGTCTATGAAAACCGGGTTCTGAACCTGAATCACTGGTTCTTTGTTTGGATTGAGAGAATACAATCCGAAGCAGAGTTGAAGCATTGTACATTCATGTTCTTGTCTTATTTATGCGTGTCTCATGTAACTGAGTAAATATATGCACGACTAAAAGCTGCATGAGGTCCATCCTGTTCTTCTCTGACCTACATTTCCTGTTTAGAGTTCTGTTGAAGGTCTGGTTCGGCTGTAAACCTTTGGAACGTGGGCCTGTTGGTGGAGAAGCAGCTGACTGGATGTTTGCCAGAGCTGAATAAAACATGAGAGCTGGAATTCCTCCGAGACGAGCTGTTAACTCCTGTACCGTGGGTTGATTCAGTCCTCATCACGTTAACGGGCTTTAAGCTGATTCAGGGCATCGCTGGGTGGGAATACCTGCTGGCTGCTGGAATACTTCAGAAACATCACAGAGAGGACCTTTAACAGGACTCTCAACTGGAACGTTTACCATCAAACACACAGTCACAGCAGGCTAAGGGTTGATGCCAAACTAAGATGTTATATTAATTATTACTCCACCAAGGAACAAGAGGAATTAAGTGATGATCGGAGTTGGTTTGTCCGTCTGTCTGTCTGTTTGTTAGCAACAGTACTCAAAAATGGACCTGAACTGCTCTCCGTGTTCACCACTTATTGAAAATGTGGTGCAGGTTGACTTATCTGACCCTGACACTGTGGTTTTTGAACTGCTAAACTCTAAAATGTGCATTACTCTTTGTTGATGTACTGAAACGCCACTACACTGTAAAAAACTCAAAATCTTACCAAGTCTGTTTGTCTGATTTTTAGTCAAAATGTCTCATCCCTCTTGATTTAAGATAAATTCACTTAAAAAGAGACATTTCAGCAGATGGAGGGACTTGTTTTAAGACATCCATCCATTATCTATACACAGCTTAATCCTCACTAGGGTCATGGGGGGGCTGGAGTCTATCCCAGCTGACTCAGGTGAAGGCAGGGGACACCCTAGACAGGTCACCAGTCTGTCGCAGGGCTACATACAGAGACAAACAATCACTCTCACATTCACACCTACGGGCAATTTAGAATGATCAATTAACCTCAGCATATTTTTGGACTGTGGGAGGAAGCCGGAGTACCCGGAGAAAACCCACGCATGCACAGGGAGAACATGCAAACTCCATGCAGAAAGATCCCGGGAAAGCCGGGACGCGAACCAGGGACCTTCTAGCTGCAAGGCGAAAGTGCTAACCACTACACCACTGTGCAGCCCCTGTTTTAAGACAATGCATCTGAAATATCTTGTTCAGTCAAACAATCTTGAATTATCTTGTTTTCAGTTGTATTTTACAAGAAACAAGGTTCATTTTACTTTTCATACATTTTTCCAGCTGAGATGTTATTTGCAGAAGCTACACAATCTGGATTTAAGAAATAAACTTCATTTGATTCAAGTAAATGTGTTTTATTGGAAAATCACCAATTAGTTCATATTGTCAAGTTTGCTAATGTGTTGCTGCAAATTCTAAAATAAATAGTTGATTTCAATACTAGACTTGTTTACATGGTGTAGAGTTATTTATAAATGAGCGAGGAAGAACCATGGTCATATTTACAACTAATGTATTTTCAACCAACTGTATGCAGACGGATATCTGAAAATGCTTAAATCACACTTTCTAATCTGGTTTCAAGGACAAGGTGGTCTTAAATCTAGAGTCATGTCACTGTTATACAAGCTGAAATAAGTAAAATACATCTTACATTTTGTACTCAACATGAATGTTTAAAAAGCAAATGTCTGCTTTTGAGTTAAAAACACCTGCTTGGCTGACCCTAAAACACAACAAATGCTGTCAAAACATGACTAAATATGAGGACTTCTAGCTAACTGTGAGAAGACATATCTGAAAATGCTTCAATTAATCTTTGTAATCTTATTTCAAGTACAAGATGGTCTTAAATCTAGAGAAGTGGCGCTATAATACAACTCAAAATAAGTTTAATATATCTCGAATTAGGAGGTTACATAAAGCAAAAATCTATTTTTGAGTGAAAAACTACTATTTTTTTTTAAGCATATCTGGCTTATTTTAAGACACCTAAGCTTGACAATCCTGGTAAAATAGAGCTTAAAATAAGTTTTCCCAGCTAATTTTAAGATCTCAGTATTCTAAATATCAGATCGTATTTCAACAAATCTTACCAAGCCATTTTTCACTTGTTCTGTTGGCAGATTTTTTTTCCCCCTTATTTCAAGGTAAAAGTTCCTTGAAAAAAATTTTTTTTTCTTATTTTGAGAGGGGCATTTTTTCCAGTGTATTTGTCATTTTTGACAGACTGTTCTTGCTGACAGTCTGATTGCATCGATATAGCAATAAGCACAAACATCAAATGTTCGCTGTCAACCTAAATCATGACTTAATTCGTTGATATCCTGCTCACAGATCTGCAATATCAGTCACTGTTCGTAATGAAACACCAGTCTGTTGAGTAGTCTTTGTGACTGAACCTCCTGTCATCTGTGCCCCGACAATAAACCTTCTTGCCAAATCACTGAGATCTTTTTGTCTCGATACGAAATCGAAATTTGACTGCGCCTTGTCCGGGTTTGGTTGTGTTTCTCCACTGATTTATTCTGATGTTTCTTTCAATGTCTCACCCGTCTAAAGTACAAAACACCACATTAATCTCAGAAAGTTTTTTTTCTGTACATTTTCTCCACATTGCTCTGATTTTCCTTTTTAGAAGTAATCTTTAAAAGAAAATGCTGGTGATATTCAGCATTTTTATTCCGCCAAAGAATATGGTGGAGTTGTCTGTCTGTCTGTCTGTCTGTCTGTCTGTCTGTCTGTCTGTCTGTCTGTCTGTCTGTCTGTCTGTCTGTGTGCAACATTACTCAATAACAGACCAACAGATTTGGATAAATTTCCGGGGAAGGTCAGAAATGACACAAGGACCAAGTGATTAGTCTAAACTGAACCAGAAAATGACTGAAAACTGAATCGTTCTGAGATCGTTGGTCTCTCATGACTCAATGGCAGCAAATCTGAAAGTCTGACTCCAGATTAATTCTTCCATCTTTCCTCTTCATGTGGCCTTTTCATCCCTGAAGTCAGGTTTTAGTTTCTGGAACAAACTGATGTTCGTTCTTCTCTGAGGTTTGTGAATATTTTAAACCTCACTTTTACTTTTCTGTTTTACTTTATTGTTCTTCTTCTCTCTTTAACTCATTTTAATGGTGCTGAAATGTGTTTTTTATTCTGCCTTCTGTTCCTTTTACAGTTTGTCTGGATGCTTTTAATGTTTTATGTGAAGCTCTTTGAACTGCCTGGTTGGAAGCTGCTCCACAAATAAACTGACTTTCCTTCAGACCGGTGAGAAAATATGTTTATTTAGCATCATAGTTATGTTCCTCTTTAGACTGTAGTGTATAGAAACATGGTTTTAGTTGCTCAGGGTGAACATTAAGGATTCATAGATCCTCCTGAACTCTCACCTGTTCTTCATCCCTTCATCAGCTTTGCACACAAAAACTGCTTCACGTTTCTGTCCTTTTGTCTTCGTGTTTTACAGCTTTTTTGTGATCTTTGTCTCTTTTCTAACCTCCTTATCTGCTCTGATGACCTCCAGTAAGAGGTGAACTTTAAATCAGAGTTGTGTTTGTTAAAGTTTGAGGCGTTTAAAGATGAGTTCAGTCATCAGGAAAAACCACGAAGCAGCTCCGAGTTCATGTTTTAAAGCAGAGAAGCAAAGGTGTGATGCAGAGGACGGCCTGCAATGGAAAAAACAGAGAAATAAAGCTAAATCTGGGAAAATAAAACAAAAAAAGAGTGAAAATCTGGCAGAAAAATACATTAAAGATGTGGAATACTGTTCAAAACTATGCAATATCTAAAATATTAGCAAATACCTGTAAAATAATGATATTCTAGCTGATTTAAACATGATAAAACATTATAGTTCTTTAATCACTCATTGTAAAGGAATTCATTTCTGTATGTGAAATTATTTACAGTTTTGTTCTGTTTTTCTCACAGTTAGCCTATAAATTATTACTTTTATATTATGGTTTTACAGTTAAGTAGTTTAGCAATTAAAATTATTAACCATTTTTCAATAATTAATATAATTTATCTGTCTTCAAAATAATAAAACCTTGAATCAGATTTAATTACAGTACAAAGTGTGATAAGATAAAATCTGTAAAATAACAGCTGAAAAATCAACCATTAATATACATAATTTATCTGATTTAAATACAGTAAAATAGTAAAGTTTTATGATCACAAACTGTAAAAGAATTAATTTATTTTTGAATACAGGTCTTTGAGGCAGACATTATTTACAATTTTAGAATGCTAGTAAATTTAATTCAAAAAATTGAAAAATATTTTATTTTTATATATATATATATATATATATATATATATATATATATATATATATATATATATATATATATTTATTTATTTATTTATTCTTTTTTATAGTGTCTACAATGTTTTTATTTATAGACCTTAAAATAATCATCTACTAAATTATTAGATTAAATTATTTTCTCCAGGTTGAATAAAGTAGATCTTATCTTATTATCTCTAATATCTCTATTATCTCTAACATCTCTATATTCTATTCTACTCTGTTCTTTTCTACAATGATATTTGTGGATGATTTAGTTACAGTATTAAAGTGTAATCTGTAGAATAACAGTAAATAAAATGACACCATTGTGCAGCTGCTAAACAGGAAACTGTCATAAAGATAATAAATCTAGAATCTGTATTTCTGTGTCTTTTTAATTCTCTGAGGATCCTGGATGTAAATAAGCTAAAAACTATTTTAAAGTGAATATTCAGAGGATTCTCAGGTGGATTTAAAGGCCGCTCTGCTGCTCTGAACAGCTGAAGCCTCTTTGTGGCCAATTAAGGCTCAAACTAAAGCGTTTCTTTATTTGTTGATGAGACAAAGCCGTCCATTAGGAGGAATCAATACTCCGGAGATTAATGGGCTTTTTAATAGAGAACACTTATACTCCAACGTGTTTGGATGGAGCCTAAAAACCCTGAAAGACTCTTAGGAGGAGGCCACTCTCAGCAGTCATTATCCTGGCTGAGGTCTTTCCACTGGCTGACCGCATCAGAACATCATGGTCCAGGTTATCAAGCAGCGTGGACGCCGTCCAACGCTGCCCTTCAGCAGACAGAGTCCTGAAAGAAGAAGAAAGCAGCTCAGAATGCAAGCCTGCAGACAGATCCACATAATGAGCAGAAGGATGGCCTCGGGCCGGATGTCCTGCTGCTGGACCACTGGAGGCCCGGTTCATCTCGCTGGAGACTCTGGTAATGAGAACAATTTCCTCCCACTTCAGGGACACAAAGTGTTTGTCCACAAAATATCTGGAAGCACCTGGAAGCAGAACTGAACTCAACACACTGGTTCTGGTGATTCTTTTCATTTCTACAGTTTCATTTATCAGACACTTTTATCCACAGCAACATACGCTACTGTTCAACAGTTTGGGTTCATCCAGACAATTCCATGTTTTCCATGAAAACTCCCACTTTTATCCATGTGCTAACATCACTGCACAAGGGTTTTCTAATCATCAATTAGCCTTTCAACACCATTAGCTAACACAATGTAGCATTAGAACACAGGAGTGATGGTTGCTGGAAATGTTCCTCTGTACCTCTATGGAGATATTCCATTAAAAATCAGCTGTTTCCAGCTACAATAGTCATTTACCTCATTAACAATGTCTACACTGGATTTATCATTCATTTAATGTTATCTTCACTGGAAAAAAATGCTTTTCTTTCATAAATAAGGACATTTCTTAGTGACCCCAAACTGTTGAACGATAGTGTCTGAGGCAATATAAATCTTCTTAAAATAGTGTTCTTAGTATCCTTGTGTTCTTCCGTTCTTCTTATTTATATTGTATATATAGTGTGTATACTTCACCTCTTTAGTTTATAGGTGTGTTTTCTTGCTGTCTTTACTGTCAATTAGTACTGATCATCAATTAGTTGATGTTAGAGCCTCTAAAGTTGGTGAAATGTCGACCAAAGACTGTATTTTAGTAGAAATGTGGATCCATCCATAGATATACACTGACAGGAACTTTATGGAGACACTAGACCAGTCTCATTAGAAAATTCTGTGTTTTTTTTTCCATTTTTAAGGTCCAACAATTGTGTTTCTGCACAATTTTGAGTCATTTTAGACAGATGTTAAGTTTTTTTGAGAGAGTTTTAGTCATTTTGGATGACTTTCAAGTCAAAATATCTAAAACTGGAACCTTGTCTGGCTTATTTTGAGTCATTTCGAACAATTTCAAATATTTTTTGTGCTGATTTACGATATTTTTGACTCATTTCTGGACTAACTTTGAGTGAGTTTGCAAATTGTAAAATTTTGAGCCACTTTAAAGAATTTTAAGCCACTTTAGACACGTTTCAAGCCATTTAGGACAATAATGAGACATTTTAGCCAATTATGAGTCATTTTAAACAAATCTTAAGTAATTCTGGGATTATTCTGAGTCATTTTGAACAGTTTTGTGTAATTTTTTTAATACCAGTTTTAGAACTGATTTGGATTATTTTTTAATGATTTTGTAGAAATTTGATCCACTTCACATAATTTTAAGTCATTTTAGACACTTTTCAAGTCATTCAGGACAATAATGAGACATTTTGGACAATTTTGAGTCATTTTACCTCATTAACAATGTCTGGACTGGATATATGATTCATTTAATGTTATGTTCACTGAAAAAATGCTTTTCTTTCAAAAATAAGGACATTTCTCGGAGACCCCAGACTTTTGATTGGTAGCATACATTCTGGTCACATTCTGAATCAGGTTCAAACCAACTGAAGGAACATTTCCAGTTTCCTCACCCTTTACATATGAGACAGTGAATAAATCTGTGGACGGTTGGACTCTGAAAGAAGCGTGACGTGCTTCAAGCATCACAGAAAAGCAGAAAGAAAAAGGTTTTCCTTCTTATTCTAGCAGGAGAAAGTATCTGTTCTGACACAAACAGGAGGAAGTCCCTCGGTTGGGTTTCCAGCAGCAGAGCTCCGTTATCGAGGCTCTGAGCTCCAGCAGAGGGACGGTTATCTCCAAAATTAATGGCAGCAATAAGCAGCAGCAGGAAGACGCAGGATGATTAGCAAAAGCAATCAGGCTCTTTATTAGATTTATAGGAACAAAGACGCAATTCAGTCTGCAGCAAAAACCTAGAGGAAGACTAATGACTCATCTGTCCCCGAGCTTCAGCAGAGAGCAGAACTCCAAGGAGACGAAAGCTCATGAACAATGCTGAGGAGAAAATAGTTTCAGAGTGATCGTGGAGAGGCTGTTTTCTGGAGAAAATGAGTGTGAAAGCTGAATCAGCAGACGGTGAAGGAACAGCAGGAGGAGAAGATAGAGGAGGAAGGAGGAAGGACATCTGAAGGAAGGGTAGGAGGTGTAAATGTAGAGAAGAAGGAGAGCAGGGAGGACTGTGGCGATAATTGACTGAAGAAAAATGTTCAGAGAGAAAGAAAGAATATGAAGACAAAGAAGTCAGACCTGGAAAAAAACACAAGAAGGAAAGTTAGAAAAACAAACCAGAGCTCAGCGTCCAGGATGGAGTCATGAAGGGTCTAAACACTTCAACACATTTGGTGGGAATTCCTTTTAATTGTGGCATTCAGTCATCCTAACGACAACATGAACCACCTCGTTATTTTAAAACACCACAATCAGACACACAAAAGTTACATTAATTTAAAATTATTTTTCTACAGAGTGAATCATTTCTCCAGACCATCCTGGTTTCTCGAATAGTTCTGACCAACCACCTACCAACATCAAAATTTACCCAGAATGACCTTTTTGAAGGTTTCTCTGTTTTTGTGGTGATTTTTCATTGTTTTGTAGTAATTTTGCATTTTCTTTGTGGTGATTTTACATCTTCTTGTGGTTATACCATGTGTTATTGTGGCAATTGTGTGTCTTTATGTGGTGATTTCCCTGTTTTGTGGTGATCTGGTTGCAGTTTTTTGTCTGTAACAACAACAGTAGATCTCCAACAGTAGATGTCCAACAGTGGATCTCCAACAGTGGATCTCCAACAGTAGATCTCCAACAGTAGATCTCCTCATCTCTAACAGTTGTTCAGAAGCTCCTCTCAGTGCTCCAGAAGAGCATCAGTGACCCTGTTGGTTTAGTTTAATCTCACTGACTTGAGAAGATCTTTGTGGTCTCAGATCCACCACATGATGTCAAGGAGCTCATTTTCATTAGTTTCGTGCATTAAAACAGACTCTCGTTGCTTCTTGCAGCAGCTGAAGGTCTTTATCAAACTGTCTCTTGACCCCGTTAACCAGCGCTAACAGCTATATGTTGCTGCTTATTAGATTCCTAATAGTTTTTAATTGATCTTTCCTCCTTCCTGTTGACGGACTTTACAGTCAGTTAATTAATGTGTTGACTCATGCTGCCTCTGAAGCTGCTTCTGTTTGATTTCCTCTCAGAGTTTCTGTCTGTTTGAGGAGTGAATATTCATTAAAGCCTCAGCGGAGAGCAGCACAGGACCCGGAGCTCGCCTTAAATCAGCTGCTGTCGGATTTACAAACTGCCGCCTTCCTCTGCACATAATTGGCCGGTTTTCAATTAGCATCAGTCAGAGGAGACGACAGAGTTTCAGCAAATACAGCAGCAGCAGGTTTAATGACCACAATATGTTAGTGTGGCGTCCTGGTGCTGTTTGTTCACCAGCTACACAACTACACCCACCGCAGTGTGTGTGTGTGTGTGTGTGTGTGTGTGTGTGTGTGTGTGTGTGTGTGTGTGTGTGTCCTTGGAGGTGGGTGTTGAAACATATGCCCCAAAAATGACTTAAGTGAGTATGTGTGTTTTTAGGTTTTGTTTGTTTTTTTGTTGTGTTGTATTTAGTTTGGTTGTTGTTTTGAATATTTTGATTTGTTTTTGTGGCTTTTTTTACACGTCCAAAATAAAAACATTCATTCATTCATTCATTCATTCATTCATTCATTCATTCATTCATTCATTCATTCATTCATTCATTCAAATAGAATTTTTTTAGAGTGTATAAAATGCTTTTATTCACAGACCTTTTTATTTTGTTTACAGTTAAAATGTGAATTAATGCTGTTTCTGATTTTACTGGTTACTGTAATTTGACAAAACAGACTAAATCTGCTAAATAAGAGTAAACTATTTTAAAAATTACAGTAACAAAACATTTAAAATGTTTATATATGTTTTGCATTGTGTAAAAAGCTTTCATTTACAGAGCTCTCATATGTTTTTCCTGTTAAATAAGACCAGAAAGGACTCGTGTTCCTCCACAGGCCTCAGCTGCACTTCGACTTCACATTGTGATGATGTGATTAAAACTCTCTGACAAAAGTTTACGGACATGAAACACCCAGAGGGTTAAAAATTAAGTAAATAAAATAACACACAAACATCAGAGCTTCAGCTGGACTGGTCTTCAGGCTGATCTCAACACAGACACAGAATAAAACTCAGAATAATAAATGTTCTGGTCTTCTACTCCAGTGTGATGGAAAGACATGTCCTCCTAAAGAGCCTCTCCATCATCTCTGTGATCCTGCCGTCCTCTGATGGACAACCTCCACTTATCTTCTCCAGGACATCCAGCTCCTCAGTCTCACACTCCGCCGTCCAAACGCCGTTTCTCCTCTTTTGTGTTTTCATTTCAGGGCTGAAAGGAAGTTGTTGAAAGGCTCAGCTCGTGGCTCTAATCCCTGATAGCAGGTTTGTTTTCATGGTGAGTTTGTCTTGTCTCTTTCTGCTGGCAGACGTTAGCTGTGTACATCGTTTGTTAGCGGCTGACTTAAATTCTATCTCTGCGTCCCAGGTGGCTTTGATCCGCCGCTCGGCTCCTCATCTCTCTCCTCTCTTGTTTCTTTCTTCCACCTCGTGTTGAAAGTTGCCAAACTCCTGTCCTGCTCGGCTTTAAAGCAGAAGAAAAGGTGACAGGCAGCTGGCATGAAAAGACACCGAACCAAAGTCGTCCCTCCTCCCTCCTGGATGTCCTCCTCCGTTATTCAGCCGCCAGATCCTCATGGAAGGAAACCAGGAGGAGAAGCAGCTTCCAGCAGGACGGCAGCCAGACAGGAAGCTGGAGGGTCAGAGGATGGTTTCTGTCCGACATGGATCTGAAGGTTCACACACATTTTAGACCTGGGGTGTTCAACATGCGGCCCACGGGCCAAAAGCTGTCCTCCAGAGGGTCCGATCAGGTCCTCCAGAGGGTCCGATCCGGTCCTCCAGGGGGTCCAGTCCTCCAGGAGGTCCGATCAGGTCCTCCAGAGGGTCCGATCAGGTCCTCCAGAGGGTCCGATCAGGTCCTCCAGAGGGTCCGATCCGGTCCTCCAGAGGGTCCGATCCGGTCCTCCAGAGGGTCCAATCCGGTCCTCAAAGTGTAAAAATTCCAGAGAAGACATTAACTGCAGATTATAAATTAGTAAAACTAAATTTAAAATAATTTCTAGACCATGACAAGCTGTTTGGATCAGAAAGTAAAATACTAGATTGTTCATTGTTCTTTTGTCATTTTGTGTCTCGTTCTTATAATATTTTATCTTGTTTTTGTCATTTTTTTTTGTCTGACGTTTGTCATTTGTCTCATGTTTTTGTTGTTTTGTTTCTTGTTTTTGTCATTTTGTGTTTCCTTTTTTCTTGTTTGTGTCGTTTGTCTCATTTTTTTTAGCATTTTGTGTCTCATTTTGTCATATTTTGTCTTTTTGTTTTTTCTGTTTTTTGTCTGACTTTTGTCGTTTGTTTCGTGTTTTTGTTGTTTTGTGTTTCCTTTTTGTCCTGCTTTTGTCGTTTGTCCATTTTTTTGTCGGTTTGTAACTTTTTTCAAATTTTTTGCTTCTTTTTTGTTTTATTTTGTGTCGCTTGTCTCATTTTTGTTATATTTTGTCTCATGTTTTTGTCATTTTGTATCTCCTTTTTGTCTCGCTTGTGTCATTTGTCTATTTTCTATGCCTCTAACTTTTTTGTCTAATTTTCTGTCTCTTTTTGTTTTGTTTCGTGTCGTTTGTCTCATTTTTTGTCATTTTGTGTCTCGTTTTTGTAATATTTTGTCAGGTTTTTCTTGCTTTTTGTCTTTCTTTGTCGGACTTTTGTTGCTTTGATCATAAAGTAGAATCCTATATGGTTCAGTTCCAGATAGCTGTGACTAAATGTTGGGTTCCATTAGGAGTTGTGGTTATTTCTAGGTTATTCTGCTGTGGTTTTACTGGTCCGGTCCACTGGAGATCAGACTGGATTGGATGTGGAACCTGGACTAAAATGAGTTGGACTCTCCTGGTTTAGCTGCAAACTGCACAAACGTTTTAGTCTTTTTAGATTCTGATCCGTCACAGAACAGCATCAGAAAACATCTGACTGGTCCCAGATTCACTCTGAGTAGAACAACGAGTCGTAAAGGTTCATCTTCAGCCACATGAAGAACCAACAGTCCTGAGCAGAAGGTTTACAAGCATTTAGTAGTTAGCTCCACTTCTTACCGTTATTGTTATAAAGAATAGATTCCTGCTAAGCTGCTAACATGGCTAACGAATAACAATATTCCACTGATTTTTGGCTTTTTTCCCTCCGTGTGTGGAGTATTTCTGTAGAACCAAAAGTCTGTTGATGTTGTTCAAGATGTTTAGAAGCAGGAGAATCCGTCCATCTCAGAGCATCAGACTTTCAGAACAATTTCAGCTCTATCATCTCTGGTTTGTTTGACACGTTTACAGAGTAAAATATGAATATTTGCGAACTTTAACCAGTTATATCCAGAATTTTCTGACATTTACATGTCCAGTATTTTACATTCTGAATCTATTGCATGATGAGACAGTTTCAGGCTTCATCTACATTTATTCTAAACATAGACAGTTGTTTTCCTCAACATCTGGAATCAGACTTTAATGTGCAACATTAATGGAGTTTGCCTTTAATTATTCAGGCTGCTGTTGTTTGTTCAGGTCAAGTAAACAAAACATTTCCAGTAAATAAGAAAATAACCAAGTTTAGGAAAGTTTAAATATTGAAGTTGATCCCCTAAAATGTTATTTATGACGTGAATTAACCAGAATAATTTAATATTAAGGATTAAAGCCCAACAAAACATTATAAAAGACTACTTTACCTGACTAAAATGTGTAATAAGGCTGAGACCCAACAGTTTTATTAATTATGACGATTAACCTGACTAATGTAATAACATGGCTAAGCCCTTCACCATTAAACCTAACTAATTTAAGTATTAAGACCCCACAGCATTAATAACTGTGGAGATTAGCCCTACTCATCTGGAACTGAAGTAGTGATGGAAAAATGGAAGTAATAAGGCAAGAAATGAAGTCATAAATGTACATCTACAGTTAATAAAACAATCTGTAACAGGGTTTCTGTGTTTTAAACCAACAAAATCAAAACAGTGAAGAAGTTTTATTTTACAGAAACCTTCATTAGAGTGAGAAACAGCAGAGCATCAGTCTGACGACAAACAGCAGCTGAATAAACAGCGTTAGTTCAAGGATTCAGATATGAGGATTAGGATGTCTGGCCCCACCCCCTGTCACTCTCCGACCAATCACAGAGCAGCTCAGCTTCAGCAGATATTTAGGCTGTTGATGAAAATTAATGAAGAATAAAATCCACAGAATAAAACCCAGCATCTGAGTGGTTCTAAACTACTGTCAGCTCAGAAACACTGACTTCTAATTTATTTATTATCATTTAAAACAGGAGAGTCCAACTCATCTCAGTCCAGGTTCCACATTCAGTCCAGTCTGATCTCCAGTGAACCGGACCAGTAAAACCACAGCAGAATAACCTAGAAATAACCACAACTCCTAATGGATGTTCACATTTAAGGAATTATCTTTCTACTAAACATCATGAACAACCTGAAATTTATGAAGAAAAATAAATTCAGTTTCAGCAACATTCAGCCTCAGTTTATCATTTCCACATTACAACTTCCAGATCACAGAGTGTCGACAAAGGAACACAACATTTAGTCACCTGGAACTGAACCATAGAGGATTTACTGGAGGATCAAAACCACAAAAGTCAGACAAAAGAGACAAAAAACAACAAAAACAAGACAAAATATTATAGAAATGAGACAGAAAACAACAAAAAATGAGACAAACGACACAAACAAACTAAAAAGGGACAAAAAATTCAACAAAAACTTACAAAGCAACACAGAAATGGATTAAAAGGATACAAAATGACAAAAACAAGACAAAAAATTACACAAAGGACACAAAAAATGACAAAAGCGAGAAACAAAATGACAAAAAATGGATAAAAAACACAAGCGAGACAAAAAGGAAACACAAAACAACAAAAACAAGAAATGAAGTGACAAAAAAATAAGACAAATGACAAGTCAGACAAAAAAAGACAAAAAAGACAAAAAAACCCCAACAAAAACAGACAAAATATTACAAAAACAAGACACAAAACGACAAAAGAACAATGAACAATCTATTATTTTACTTTATGATCCAATCAACTTGTCATGGTCTAGAAATTATTTTAAATTTATAGTTTTACTAATTTACAATCTGCAGTTAATGTCTTCTCTGGAATTTTTACACTTTCTATCTTTCATCTATCTATCTATCTATCTATCTATCTATCTATCTATCTATCTATCTATCTACTATCTATCTATCTATCTATCTATCTATCTATCTATCTATCTATCTATCTATCTATCTATCTATCTATCTATCTTCTATCTATCTATCTATCTATCTATCTATCTATCTATCTATCTATCTATCTATCTACTATCTGTCTGTCTGTCTGTCTGTCTGTCTGTCTGTCTGTCTGTCTGTCTGTCTGTCTGTCTATCTATCTATCTATCTATCTATCTATCTATCTATCTATCTATCTATCTATCTATCTACTATCTATCTATCTATCTATCTATCTATCTATCTATCTATCTATCTATCTATCTATCTATCTATCTATCTACTATCTATCTATCTATCTATCTATCTATCTATCTATCTATCTATCTATCTATCTATCTATCTATCTATCTATCTATCTATCTATCTATCTATCTATCTATCTATCTATCTATCTATCTATCTATCTATCTATCTATCTATCTATCTATCTATCTATCTATCTTCTATCTATCTATCTATCTATCTATCTATCTATCTATCTATCTATCTATCTATCTATCTACTATCTATCTATCTATCTATCTATCTATCTATCTATCTATCTATCTATCTATCTATCTATCTATCTATCTATCTATCTATCTACTATCTGTCTGTCTGTCTGTCTGTCTGTCTGTCTGTCTGTCTGTCTGTCTTTCTGTCTGTCTGTCTGTCTGTCTGTCTATCTATCTATCTATCTATCTATCTATCTATCTATAATCTATCTTTTAATAGAAGATGCTGACTGCAGCTGAAGACTGTTAAACGGTTCTAAACTTGTATTTTTTAGCAACAACAGTTTTTTTTTCTTATCTGTTCTAAACTCTGGTGATTCACAGATTTAGCTGCTCTCATGGTTCAGACCTTTTACTGTTTATCTGCTATACATAACAGAGACTCTATGCAGTTTATATGAACACCACTTTGCTCACTCCTTTATATTTTTACATCCTGTAAAGTCTGATTCTTCTACCTGCTCATGTAGATCTGTATAAGAGCAGAACTTCAACCATTCAGTCACTAAAAATGTTTGTCTTTGTCCTCTCAGTCAAACCAGGAAGCTTTGTTTTCATCCGTTGGTACTTTGTCCTCCTTTGAAATCTGTTCTGAAAGAGATTCTAAAGAGATTCTAGCAGTCAGAACTACAGCTGCAGAAAATATTTACTCGCTAGTTTTATTGACAAATATCAGAATTTGATTTGTGATATAATTCTTAAAGTCAATTTTTAGTTTAATAGTAAGTGTGAGACCTTCTATTGATGGTTTCTAGATGTTCTGTCTGACAAGGAGGATGATATTAAACTGTAAATACATGAACGTGACACCTTAAATGGATCCCAAACTGCAGTCTTTACAATTTTGCCTTGTTTAGTATTAGAATTTCACATTAAATATTTAGCTTCAGACAGGACACAGTCAAAGGTTTCAGTCATCCTGAAAGCTCTGCGGGTAGAGATAACGAGCTGAGAGAGGTAACGAGCTGAGAGAGATAACGAGCTGAGAGAGATAATGAGCTAAAAGAGATAATGAGCTAAAAGAGATGAAAGAGATAAAAGAGATAAAAGAGCTAAAAGAGATGAAAGAGATAAAAAATAGATAAAAAGCTAAAAATGATAAAATAGATAAAAGATCTAAAAGAGATAAACAGATTGGGGTTGGGGTTTAGGGTTAAGGTTTGAGGGGTTTAGGGTTGGGGGTTAGAGTTTGGTAATTCAACATACTTGATGAAAAATGTTCTTTCAGCTGCAAACTGAGATGATTAATCTCATAAAAATACACTGAAAATCCAAGATATTTGCCTGGAAATTTGTTATATTATGGGAAGATGAACCTGAAAAATGAGAATAAAACCACTGACAGTTCATGTAAAATAAAACTAACCATCTAGAGAGATCAGGGACTGTTTCCTTGGTGGACTTTGATGCAGAAGTGACAGAGTCTGAGTGAATCGGTCCTTTAAGTGGAGTAAATGATTGTCTACATATGTGTTGAGACTCTTGACATTTGACAAGGAACAGAAGTGATCGATTTCACTCACACAACAGCTAATCAATGCTGTAAATGTCACAATAATCAATAGTCATATTATTCAAACATTGAGCTAATCAGGGAGCTATTACTGAACAGTGCAGGGATCAATAGTATCTCAATGAGCTTTAGAGGAGGAAGTAGAGTTCATGTGTTTCTGTCTAAAGGTCTCTGCTCCTTTAAATTCATTTAACTAAATAATGAATCTGTAACCATCATGTCGCTGCATGTTGTCCATTATTATGAACTCAGATCATCACTCCTTCAGATTATCTACGATCTCCAACTGATTATTGATTAACTAGCAGGAGATGAACTGGAGAACTTTGCTTTGAAATCCTCAGATCTGATCAGTTCTTAATTTAACTCACATTTTGAATCTTAGCTTCACCTCTGACCTCACTTCCTGTTCTTCCTCTACCTGAAGGTTTTAACAAACGAGAATTAAAATGAAAAGCTGAGACCACCTTTAGTTTGTTTTATTCAGGATTTCCAGTCAGTTCAGGCCAAACAATCCCATTATTTCTGCTGCTTCTTTACTTATTAATACCAGTTTCAGTTTTATGGATTGAACAACATGTCTGACGGCTCTCTGCTGTTCAGGTAGTTTAATTATCTCTCTGATTAGTTACAGGTAATGTTCAATCTTCTTGTCTCTCCATTGCTAAGAGAGTTCCACGCAGTTCTGTTCTTTGTTTTCTTTCTCATGATAACAGTACTTATTTACATTTACACTACTGTTCAAATGTTTGCGGTCATCCAGATAAAACTCCCACTTTTATCCATGTGCTAACATAACTGCACAAGGGTTTTCTAATCATCAATGAGCCTTTCAACACCATTAGCTAACACAATGTAGCATTAGAACACAGGAGTGATGGTTGCTGGAAATGTTCCTCTGTACCCCTATGGAGATATTCCATTAAAAATCAGCCGTTTCCAGCTAGAATAGTCATTTACCACATTAACAATGTCTACACTGGATTTATCATTCATTTAATGCTATCTTCACTGGAAAAAAATGCTTTTCTTTCAAAAATAAGTGACCCCAGACTGTTGAACCGTAGGGTATAGCTGTAGCTTCACCTCTATGCAGATGACACTCTCCTTTATTTCTGCTAATTTTAAACCTCCTTCAAGATCACAATCTGAAATAAAGGTCAACCGATATTTGGTTTGTTCCTACTCTGACACTAATGCCAATGATTTGAAATCAAGGAGACCAATGACCAATATTTAGAACTGATAAAATTACTGTGATAGGGATCCAATCAGAGAGCTCTGTAGGCAGGACGTTACTGAGTTTGGTGGAGACAGCATCAGAGACAAACTATTTATTTTTCCATGAATCAGTAAAGAAAACACTGATAATCAGAATATGAGCTCCAATAATCTGTTTAACGCTGATCACAAACTGGTTCTAAACTTTTCAAAGACACAATAATCCAGAGAACGGCTTCATAAATGACTAACCTGAAACCCCGAGATACAATCTGAGGTTGTTTTTTTTTTTTTTTTAGAAATGAATCATATTTGCCTTTAGTTGAAATGTAAATGGACTGTTTTCCAGTCTGTGGTGAGTGATATAATGGGATGGAGGGTCAGTTTTGTAGTTAAAGGACATATAAGAGCTGTTCTCACCTGTTTTCATCTCAGAACTCTCCTTTTACCTGCTTTATATAACCTCAATGTCAGCTCATGAATTCTTCTTTTATTTCTGTTTGCTTTCAAATGTTTCTGCATGTTTCAGGTTGAATAAATAAAATCACTGAAATTAATGAAAGAATCAGTCAGAGGCTCAGCGTCTCTCTGTGTTATTTTCCAGGAACTGATGGTTTGTCCTTGAATCTGCAGCGGCGTCTTTGTTATCAAACCGATCGACACTCGGAGCTCAACAATGTGAAGAAATACTCAGACAAACTCACATTAAATTACACAGTCCTCCTCAAAGCTTCTCAGACCTCGTTCACTAAAACACAGACCCTCTAGATGCATATCTCCTCCGTCTAATTTAACAGAAAAACTGTCCACACAATCAGCATTTTACTAAATATCTCCAACTATAAACCCATCAACAATACATCAAACACCAGAGTTCTGTGGATTAAATAAAACTGGACTTTTATTGTGGAGGGGAAGTGAGCAGACAGAGTTCAGCTGTAAAAAGAAACTAAAGTCTGATATTAACAAACTCTCAGTTTGAAATATTCTCACAAATACAGAGAATCTGCACTTTAGAAGTTGTAAAGATTCTCTGTTGGTCTTTGTGGTCACCTGATCAGTGAGCAGCTCTGTGATTGGCTGAAATCTCACACCACTGGACAGATTCAGTGAATCAGAGTCAGACGTCAAGTTTCCTCTCAGATCAGATGAATTATAACAAGATGAAAAGTCAGGGTGGGATGATGCCAAAAATATATATACTGCCTTCTCTACACTGTAAAAAATATGTAATTTTTCACATCAAAATACAATATATAGCCTTACTTTTAGACAGACAGACAGATAGACAGATAGATAGATAGACTATAGATAGATAGATAGACAGATAGATAGATAGACTATAGATAGATAGACAGACAGACAGACAGAAAGACAGACGGATAGATGGACGGACGGACAGACAGACAGACAGATAGATAGACTATACATAGATAGATAGATAGATAGATAGATAGATAGATAGATAGATAGATAGATAGATAGATAGATAGATAGATAGATAGATAGACTATACATAGATAGATAGATAGATAGATAGATAGATAGATAGATAGATAGATAGATAGATAGATAGATAGATAGATAGATAGATAGATAGACTATACATAGATAGATAGATAGGCTATAGATAGATAGATAGACGGATAGATAGACTATAGATAGATAGATAGATAGATAGATAGATAGATAGATAGATAGATAGATAGATAGACTATAGATAGATAGATAGATAGATAGATAGATAGATAGATAGATAGATAGATAGATAGATAGATAGATAGACTATAGATAGATAGATAGATAGATAGATAGATAGACTATAGATAGATAGATAGATAGATAGATATATAGATAGACTATAGATAGATAGATAGATAGATAGATAGATAGATAGATAGATAGATAGATAGATAGATAGATAGATAGATAGATAGATAGACTATAGATAGATAGATAGATAGATAGATAGATAGATAGATAGATAGATAGATAGATAGATAGATAGATAGATAGATAGATAGATAGATAGATAGATAGATAGACTATAGATAGATAGATAGATAGATAGACTATAGATAGATAGATAGATAGATAGATAGACTATAGATAGATAGATAGATAGATAGATAGATAGATAGACTATAGATAGATAGACTATAGATAGATATGCTTTGCTTTATTCATTGTTTTGTGTATCATTTTTGTAATTTTGTTTTTTTGTGTTGTTTGTCCATTTTTTGTCACTAACTTTTTTGTCTAATTCTTTTTTGTTTTGTTTTGTGTCATTTGTCTCATTTTTTGTAATTTTTGTCTAATTTTTTGTTGTTTTGTGTCTCATTTTTGTAATATTTTGTCGTTTTTGTTGTTTTTTGTCTTTTTTGTCTCATTATTGTCATTTTGTTTCCTGCTTTTGTCGTTTTCTGTTTCCTTCTTGTTTCGCTGGTGTTTTTGTCATTCTTTGTAAGTTTGTGTTTTGCTTTATTCATTGTTTTGTGTAGCGTTTTTGTCATTTAGTTTTTTTCTCTCGCTTGTGTTGTTGGTCCATTTTTTGTTGTTTTTTCTCGCTTTAGTCACTTTTTGTCTTGTATTTATCAGTTGTCCTTTTTAGTTGCTTTGTAATTTTCTTTCTTTGTTTTTGTTTTGTTTCTTGTTTGTGTGTTTTTTTGTCATTTTGTTTCATGCTTTTGTCATTTTTTGTCTCGTTTTTGTGGTTTGTCCATTTTTTTGTTGCTTTGTAACTTTTTTGTTGAATTTTTTGTCTCTTTTTTGTTTTGTTTCGTGTAGCTTGTCTCATTTTTTGTCGTTTTCTGTGTCATTTTGGTAATATTTTGTCTTTTTTTTTGTTGTTTTTTGTCTCTTTTGTCTGATTTTTGTGGTTTTGATCCTCCAGTAAATCCTCTCTGGTTCAGTTCCAGGTGACTTGTGTTCCTTTGTCGACACTGTGATCTGGAAGTTGTAATGTGGAAATGATAAACTGAGGCTGAATGCTGATGAAACTCAATTTATTTTTCTTCATAAATTTCAGGTTGTTCCTGATGTTTATGTAACCCGGATAGATAACCTCAGGTTATTAATAATGTGTTTTTAGCCAGTATTTTGAGTTAGTCTCTTAATTTGCCTGTTCTTTCAGGAGAATCAGTACCTTAAATTGGCCACAAGGTGGTAGTAGAAGGCCACTATTGTCCCTAAGATTGATTTGATAAGTTTCCTTAGTACGCGAAAAAGTGCTCGGGGTGATCATCTTACCGAAATACGCCATCTTTTCTTTCTCTGTGTGGATGCTGCGCTGGAGCTAGAGCTGGATTTACTTAGAAAACAGACCATAAAAGAGGTATTTTGACACTAACGTTAACTGCAGAAGTTATGGAAATAGACAAGAACCATCAGACGTCTTTGAACCACGTAGAAATCGATATTTCGGTGAGTTATGGGTGTTCTTCAAGGTTTTACCGTAGCATGCTAACGCTAGCAAAGTGAAGCTAAAAACAGGAAACACGAGCCCCGTAGTCTGTCTAAAAAACAGTCGGGATAACTTTGATAGGAATTAAATGGTTTTCCATTGATATCTGTTAACTGTTTCATGTGTTTACTGAGTTGTATGTTGTTGCTACTTGAATAATTTACTGTGTAAAATGAAGGATCTCCACTCGGTGCTGGCTAGTTAGATGCTGCATATGTTCAAATGCTAGAGTACATTTCATGCAGTTAGACTGAGTTACTGAGTCTAATAATGTGTTAAACTGTAAAATGTGTTGTATCATCAGCTGTAGGATGAGGGAAGAATGTATTTAAATTCAGAAGGTTATATTGTTTATGATATGTTGTACTGTTATGTGTGCAGCCTGTTATAAGCTAAGAAGGAACTGGCAGAAAGGCAGCTTTATTGGAGTAAATGTATTGAACAGTTATTATGGATTGTATGAGTAACTGCCCTGCACATCCGTGTAGGCTGGTTTTTTGAGGATTCTCTTCAGTGGGACTTTGATCTTCATCCATCTGCTGTGTGTTGATGTCCATCCACGTCCACATCTCCATTTCCATCACGCTGGGATCAGCCATCACCTCGGACCGTCTCGTCAGACATTCATTATAAGGAGGAGGTAGGATTTTCTTTGTGAGTGCACTCAATATTTTTTTTGTTTGTTTGTTTTGCTGCCTAGGGGTTTGGGTTTGATTTGCCTGGCCAGCCAGTTGTGGGTGTACAAAGACATTTTAATCCTTGGAACTGTTGATGGACTTGATTGTGATTATCGTGAAATGTCCCTAGATACAGTGTTTTGGTCGTTTCAACATTCATGAGCTCAATTTTGTACGGGGGTTCTATATACACTGCCCCAAAAAATTAAAGGAACACTTTGAAAATACATCATATTTTAATGGGAAAACATAACAATCTGGATATCTACATTGATATGGACTGGATAATGTGTTAAGAACAAAAACATGCCACATCGCTTGATGGAAATGAAGAGTGCTGAATTCAAGACACCCCAAAAGTCAGAGTGAAGAACTGATGGTGCAGGGTGGTCCATCTTTCTGAAATTCCTCTGCAGGAACTCAGAATGGTACTCAGTAGTTTGTA